>NW_027533081.1:1562940-1596185 GCF_008692635.1 Crocuta crocuta | reverse complement strand
AGTGGGAGGGCGCGGTGGCCCGCACGTGCGGCCCCGCCAGGTGTGCTGGTCGTGGAAACCCGTTATCCGGTAGCGGCGGTACTCCTCGGGTGGCTCAGACCTCGATGGGATGCCGGCTGATGGAAACTGAAGATCTGCCGAAATGTCCCCTTTCAGTGCCTTTGGGAGCTTTAATCGGACGAGCGGTGCACACGGATTCTAGTCGCAAGCTTTATACCTCTAAAAATCTGTGTCTGAACCTGATTTCCCCGTTTTTGCGTCTGTTGATCCTTACACCTGAGTTTGCGTCTGTTGACTACCCAGGTCCCTGGGGTGGTCTCTTGGGGAAGGACGGTCAAATCGTGTGACCAAAGAGGAAGAGGGATCATGGTGTGTTTTAATAAGACCTTTTAATGAGGATAACACCCGCCTCCAAGTTTAGCTTTTTAATGAGGTCCCGGTTTGTTGTAGCTCAAGTTCTCCTGATAGGGTCGTGCCTCACGAAAATAAAGATTGGCTGTCTGTGTTTAACCAAGGATTCTGCGCTGGCACAGTATACACTGCTTCACTCACATCACACACACGTGTCACACCTTGTAAAGGGTGATATTCTCATTTTATAGATGAGGAGGTGGGGGCTTGAATACTTGCCATTGTCTCTATGCTTTTTGTTAAATCACCACAATCCGATAAGATCCAGATGGTTTTCCCTGTTTTCTAGGTGAGGAAATCAAGGCACAAAGATGTCAAATCATTTTCCGGTCATTCAGCAAATAAGAGAGGGATTCAGACTCGGTCTTTGTGACTACACAGTGATATTCCAAAGAATGGGGTGGATTGGAAGGTCATGTTTTCACAGCACAGAGCACTTCTGACTCTATATCCAAATGGGAAAGGCCCTGAGAGTATAGTGACCAGTCAGATTCTCTTATTATGCAGATTGGAAACTTGATAACCAGAGTATCCAGCTGTGGTCACTTGGTTAGCGATATAGCTGCAGTTGTGTGGAGGTAGAAGTCTCCTGAACACCCATCTCCTGATGGTAATATGAAATATCTAAATACTATTGTTGCTGCTCATTATAACAGTATAATAACATGATCATTTATTGAGCCATTTGTTTTATAAATCACTACACTAATGTATTTTATAAATCTCATTTAATCTTATAACAGCCACAGAGAGGTTAAGTAATTCAGATAAAATTACACAGCTAGTAAGTGACAGTTTGGGTTCTAACCCTGATCTCTTACTCCAAAGCCTGTGCTTTAGCCAGTAAATATGTTCTCTTCTAACGGCAAGTAAGCTGCAAGGCATTTTAAATTCCTGTGGAAGCTCATGTCTTGAAGAGATACATTCTGCTATCTGGAAAATACTTGTGGCTTGCAGCTTACAGGTCATGTAAATGTGGTTTGTGGTCTCCAGCATTAACCAGGTGTTGAGATTGCTCTGCACTCCTTGTTTTTCTAATTCTGTACATTCTCTAGCTGCAGATGTTTCAAAATTTCCGCTTGTTCCTTAAATCCCTGATCCTGCCACTCCCCCTTGCCGGCAGCAGATGACTGGAGAAACAGAAGCCATAAATTGGGATATTCTTCACCTTCATGCCTGCAGTCTTATAAACTTGTATGCAGTCGCCCTTTTCTGCCTTCCTGTTATCTCAAAAGTGGAGTTCTTCTCTTGTCTGTGTTCTCGATCCTACATCCTTCCCCCTTTTATTTAAAAAAAATTTTTTTAATGTTTTATTTATTTTTGAGAGAGACAGTGAGGGGAGAGGAGGGTCAGAGAGAGAGGGAGACACAGAATCCAAAGACAGTCTCCAGGCTCTGAGCTAGCTGTCAGCACAGAGCCCGACGTGGGGCTCGAACCCACGAACTATGAGATCATGACCTCAGCCGAAGCCAGACACTCAACCGACTGAGCCCCCCAGGCGCCCATCCTTCCCTCTTTTAACAGGGCCTGGCTCAGTAGCATCTTTTCTTTTCTGTGTTTTTATCCATTCCCCCTTGGTGGCTTCTTCCCTGGTATCTCATCCATCTTTATGGCAGACTTCTCCCTCTCCCCGATCTCCTTGAAGCTCTTACCTCACAGCTAGACATCATGAAAGAATTACTTTATCCTTCCATCACTTGCCATATATTCCTCAGTAACCTAGAGTCTGGTGTTTGCCTCCACTGTTCCCTGGCACCTGTTCTTGCCAAGGTCACAAGTTGTCATGCAAACTTTTTTGTAAAGGACTAGATAGTATATATGTTAGGCCTTTTAGGGCCACGTATTGTCTCTTGTCACATACTCTCCTCCCCTTTTTTTAATGAGAAACTTTTTAAAAAACTTTATTTGAGACAGAGAGAAAGCATGAGTTAGGGAGAGGCAGAGACAGAGGGATGGAGAGAGAATCCCAAGCAGGCTGTGCACTGCCTGCACAGAGCCTGATGCAGGGCTCGAACCCACAAACTATGAGATCATGACCCAAGACAAAGTTGGATGCTTAACCAACTGAGCCACCCAGGTGCCCCCTTCCCTCCTTTTTTTAAAACCATCTAAAAAATGTAAAACCCATTTTTAGTTGGACCATACAAAAACAGTAGTTTAACAATCCCTTCTGCAAAAAAAATAATAAACTCCAACCCCAGCATCACAGTTATCTGATGCATTTGACACTGTGCTTTACTGCCTCCTCATGACCCTTCTGTATTGCTTTTGGTTATACCACAATCTCCCAAGAGTTTCTCATACCTCTGTGCCTACACAGTTCTTTTGTGGGCTCTTCTTAGGGATAAGTTGTGGTCTTTCTTGAGCCCCTTTATCTTTTCATCTGTATGCTGTACTGGGTGATTTGTATGTATTCCCATATGCTCAGTGTTTTCATTCAGGCTGCATATTTTTTGCTGAGCCTCAGAGATACATGCAGGAGAGACAATAGCAGACTCTGACAAAAAGCACAGACTGAGGCCAAACGTAAGGGTTTGAATCTGGACTCAGGCCTTTACTGGTCAAGCAAATTAGGGCAATTTTTGTAACCTTTTTGTGTCTCCATCTCTGTATTTATAATACAGAGATAAAAGGTATAGTTTTTACCTCATAGAGTTTTTGTGAGGTTTTGAGTTAATAAATGTGATAAATATAAGATGTGGGATAGTGTCAGTACATAATAAAATGTTCTATGCATGTCATTATTGCCATTATAATAGTTGCTGTTGGAGAAAGCCATTGGGTGATCCATAAGTTCTTCAAACAGATCGTGTTCTAAAATTGGGTTCTTCTTCTTCTCTTTTTTTAAAAATAGTTTATTGTCAAGTTGGTTTCCATATAACACCCAGTGCTCATCCCAACAAGTGCCCTCCTCCATGCCCATCACCCCTTTCCCATCCCCCCCACTCCCATCAGCTCTCAGTTTGTTCTCAGCATTCAAGAGTCTCTCATGGTTTGCCTCCCTCCCTCTCCCCAGCTATTTTTCCCCTTCTCCTCCCCCATGGTCCTCCATTAAGTTCCTCCTAATCCACCTATACATGCAAACATATGGTATCTGTCCTTCTCTGCCTGACTTATTCGCTCAGCACAACACCCTCAAGATCCATCCATGTTGCTACACATGGCCAGATTTCATTCTTTCTCATTGCCATGTAGTATTCCATTGTATAGATAAACCACATCTTTTTGATCCATTCATCAGTTGATGGACACTTAGGCTCTTTCCATGTTTTGGCTATTGTGGAGAGTGCTGCTATGAACATTGGGGTACATGTGCCCCTATGCATCAGCACTCCTGTATCCCTTGGGTAAATTCCTAACAGTGCTATTGCTGGGTCATAGGGGAGTTCTATTGTTAGTTTTTTGAGGAACCTCCACACTGTTTTCCAGAGGGGCTGCACCAGTTTACATTCCCACCAACAGTGTAGGACGGTGCCCGTTTCTCCACATATCAGGAGATATGTTCATAAAATTGGGTTCTTCTTTCTCCCCAAACTTGTCTTCTCCCCAAACTATCTTCTCTAGTGTCCGGCCACAAAACTAGGAGACAGCTGTGACTTCTTCCTAACCGTTTGGTTCTTTCATTTATTTGGGGCATCATTCTGCCACTCTCATCATGACTGACAGAACCCTGGACTATGCCAGCATTCCTCACCTAGATGGCTGCACCAACTTTGTCTCTGGTCATCTACCTCAAGTCTTGCCCTCTCTTCTCTAGCACACAGGCAGAGAGATCTCAAAGATTAGACATCTGCTTGAAGTTCATTAATAAATGCTTCCTTCTTCCAGGATGAAAATGCCAGTCTCCCAAATGTCCTATAAAGCCCCACCTAATTCAGCACCTGCTCAACTCTCTTGCTGTTTCCTGTCTTGTCCTCTAGAACCTTCTCTGGAGACCAGTATTCTTACCTATGGGCTTTTACACATGCTAGTGCCTCTTTCCAGAGCATTCTTCCCCTCAGTCATTACCCAGCCAAGTCCTGCTTAGCCCTCTGGTGTCTATCTGCATGAATGACAGAAAGCTATCCCTGATTTGTCAGAATTAGGAGCCCTACCTGTGTGCCCCCATGGCTTTGGGGCTTCCCTCATGATGGCAGTAACTGTATGGTATATAAGTAGTCACTTTCCCTACTGGACTGCAAGTTTAGGATCTCCTTCAATCTGCAGTTGTATTGTCACTGCCTGGTACATAATAGACCCCAAGATCTTTGAAGGAATGAAGTCAATTTCATATTAAAATGTTTGTATAGTTGATGACTGATTAGTTAATATAGACAATCTATACTATCTTATGACAAAGTTTGTAGGCCTTTTCAGACACTCCGTATAGCTCACCTGTGACAAATTTACTGTAAGTCTGCTTTATTGAGAGTACTCCTGCCTGTCTCACTGATGTTTTGTTTCTGCCCCATTAAGTGATAATGGTTTTTCTCTACCACATCATTTAATATTTGTGAATCTAATTGGTTTTTATCCTGTTTTTAATTTTGGGTTTGTTTCATATGAAAATCCTTTAAAAAAATTTTTTTTAATGTTTGTGTATTTCTGAGAGAGAGTGAGAGAGAGCAAGCAGAGGAGGGCCAGAGAGAGGGGGAAACACAGAATCTGAAGCAGGCTCCAGATTCTGAGCTCTCAGCTTAACTGACTACCTAGGAGCCCCTGAAAAATTATTTTTTTTTAAGTTTATTTATTTTTGGGGGGGGCAACGAGCGAGGGAGAGAGAGAGAATCCCATGCAGGCTGCATGCTGTCAGCACAGAGCCTGACATGGGGCTCCATCTCACAAACTGTGAGATCATGACCTGAGCCGAAATCAGGAGTCAGACACTTAACTGACTGAGCTACGTAAGTGCCTCTCATAAAAGGAATTATTTTTGTGGTTTGTTTGTAAAACTATAGTTAAAGAAAATTCATGGGCCAGATTTTCCCCAGAGGAAAAACAATAGTTTTTTAATGGTCAGTGAGAAAGTAGAAATAAGTGTATAGAAACTTTTATTCTACAGTCAACTTTTCAGGAGTATACCTAAAGCAGAAGCTGTACTTTTATATCTAATGCATTATAGTAAAGCATTCTTTCCACTTCAGCTTAAGATTGTAGCAGTTTATTTAGCTTTATTTATCCTGTCACCCTGGTTTTGAGAGGATGACTAGTTCTGCAGAAATATTTTTCTTGTATTATATGTACTGTTTGAACTTATTTTTTTTAATGTATATTTATTTTTGAGAGAGAGAGAGAGAGAGAGAGCACAAGCAAGGGAGGGGCAGAGAGAGAGGGAGACACAGAATCTGAAGCGGGGTCCAGGCTCCAAGCTGTCAGCACAAAGCCCAACGTGGGGCTCGAACTCATAAACTGTGAGATCGTGACCTGAGCTGATGTCAGCTGCTCAAGCGACTGAGCCACCCAGGCACCCCTGTACTGTTTGAACTTTTTTATACTCCGATATCTAAGTTTGAAGGTTGTTGCTGTTTGTGCTGAGAATAGAGAAAGGACTAAGAACCAATGACACCTTGATTCAGAAGAGGAATGGCTGTTTGTAAAAGTTTTAAAGTGTGGGGGCACCTGGGTGGTTTAGTCGGTTAAGCGTCCGACTTTCGCTTAGGTCATGATCTCGCGGTTCGTGGGTTCGAGCCCCGCGTCGGGCTCTGTGCTGACTGCCAGCTCAGAGCCTGGAGCCTGTTTCAGAGTCTGTGTCTCCCTCTCTCTGACTCNCTCCCAAAAAAAAAAAAAAAAAAAAAAAAAAGTTTTAAAGTGTGGCACAGCTCAATAAACAGAGAACATATAAAAACATGTTCCCCCAAGGTTTCAATTATGTAGCATATCTCTGAGGTGATATTCTTAACAGAGTCTGCTGAGGCGATCTATGTAAGTTATAGGAGCAAGGTGGTCACTAGTCTTAATCAGTGCTTCCCAGCCCACCTTAAACGTTAAGTCAGAATCTCTGAGAGGTGTGGACTTTGGCCTTTCTTTCCAGGTGAGTCTCACATGCAACTGGATGAATTTAGTCATTATTCATAATTAAAGAAAGAGTTTGCTGTTTGAAGCCTTTTACACTGAGTAGGAAAGGTAGCACTGTAAGCAGTAGATTTGAGCTTAAAACAGTTAGTGAGCACCTGTGTCTGCTGGAGGGGCCCAGGGGAGTCACTCTGAAAGGGGACTGTGTACTCATAGTCTACTACATGTTTGGTTTAGGTTGCCATTTTGTGAAATGGTTTTTGGTACACTAAGGTAAACAACGGTAGGCTCCTTGTGTCTTGAAATTGTTTTGCACCCATATAAATGTTTCTAAGATCTGTGTAAGCTGTTAAATTTTGCCTGTTGGTAGACTTACGATCCTTGTATTGGAAGTAGACACTAGGCCAGTCATTTACCTTCTGACTTTTCTTATTTGTAAAGTGGTCACCAGGGTGTGTGGAAGGGTCAGCCTTTGTGAGATTATCCACAACAGTGGTATAGTAAGTGAGCAAATATTAAATGAATTTGGACAGGGGGTGCCTGGGTGACTCAGTCAGTTGAGCGTCTGACTCTTGATTTCAGCTCAGGTCATGATCCCAGGGATATGGAATCGAGATCTGCATTGGGCTCCATGATGAGAGTGGAACCGCTTAAGAGTCTCTCTCTCCCTCTGCCCCTCTCTCTGCTCTTGTACTGTCCCTCTCTCTCTCTCTCTCTCTCTCTCTCTCTCTATATATATATATATATATATATAGAATCTCTCTCTCTCTCTCTCTCTATATATATAGAATCTCTCTCTCTATATATATATAGAATCTCTCTCTCTCATATATATGAATGAAGGAATACATATATATATATAGAATCTCTCTCTCTCTCTCTCTCTCTCTATATATATATATATATATGAATGAAGGAATGAAGGAATTGTATTTGAATTTGAATTTGGGCAGGTCCTCTTTGGAAGAATAAATTATCACCGTAAAACATATTTAAATGTTCACAATCCCTAACCTGCACAAGATTCTCAGTACTTTTTGAATTAATTGGGTTAAAAGAGTACTAGGATCTTTTTTTTTTTAACATTTATTTTTTGAGAGAGAAAGAGCATGAACAGGGGAGGGGCAGAGAGAGAGAAGGAGACAGAATCCAAAGCAGGCTCCAGTCTCTGAGCTGTCAGCGCAGAGCCCGACACAGGGCTTGAACTCATCAACGGCAAGATCATGACCTTAGCCGAAGTTGGATGTTTAACTGACTGAGCCACCCAGATTCCCCACCATTATTAGGCTCTTAGTCAAGGTCCCTCTCCACCAGGTTCTTGAACATTCTGTAGCTGGGCAAAGTCTGCTTGGGACAAGGTTTAAAGTAATACATATACATGGAAGAATAGCCCTGAATTGAAAGTAAAAATGAAAAGTAAATCTTTCTGTTCAAACACTTGGTCCCTCTTCCCAGAAGAAACTACTATTAAGGAAACCATTATATCTTTCAAAAAATGATTGAAAGAATCCTGCTATGAAATTCTCTCTTTTTGCTTTTGTAACTTAACAGAATTTGAAGATCTTTTAAGATTATATAAAGATTGCCGCATGTATTTTGACAGTATTGCTTACTGATATCCTTCTGGGGCAGTAGTGGTTGACACCCTGTTTCCCCCTCCATCCCCCCACCCTGTCCTATAAGTATTTCATTGCTTTTCCTTGCTGCTTCATTGAATCTGTTGTGTTCAGTCTATTCCATATTTTTTTCTTTTGCTTCTCTTTTACTTCACCCTACTGGTGGCCTCCATGCCAGGGAAAGATTACCATAACTCTTGGCTGGCTGAAGAAGGATGCCAGAGAGCTGGGCTAGCAAAGTTCAGTGACAAAATTAGAATCCAAGGAGATCTTGACAGGCAGGAATCCAACTAGTTGACATTTAACAGGTATAAATATAGGGTCTTATGCATTGGTTTTAAAATACAGAAAACTTAGATTGGTGTAATTTGAGAGAGGTTCTGTAAAGTACTACACAAATGTAGTTTTTAAACTGTTCTGAACTAATCTAGTCCTAGAATTTTACATTAGTTCTAGAAAAGACCTCAGTGTCCTCATTCTGCATAGGTCCTCATTTATAAGGCTCCCTCTTTAAACTAAGAGAAAGCTTGCTGTTAAGTTTGACATATAAAATATATTTTTAAAAATTAAATTATTTTCTTGACTGCCTAAAACTAGTAACTTCTTTATTGATTAATTATTGAATGTCCACATGCTGGGCACTGTGATAAGGCAGTGAATGAGTCTGAGGAGACATAGACAGAAGGAGAAAGGACTAGCATCTTCAAAGACAAGAGGCATGAAAACCTGGGATGTTCATTGCAGCTGGAACATTCTTGCTCTTTGGTATGGTCAATTGGTGTTTTCACCAACAGCCTTGTGTAAACACAGCTGCAGCCTTCCCAGTCATACTGCTGTCCCTAAGCCCTTTAAATATAGAAACCACAGAGCTGTTGGATGAGTAATTTCTTTTTATGTTTTCCCCAGTGTCAGATTTGAATTTGGATTCATTTAATTGCAGGTCTCAAGAACTGAAAAGGATTATTAGATAATATCTTGTGTACTTTTGTTTAACTTGTATATAGGTTGTTTTATTTTATTTTTTAATTTTTTAATGCTTTACTTATTTCTGAGAGACAGAGACCGTGTTAGCAGGGGAGGGTCAGAGAGAGAGGGAGATACAGAATCTGAAGCAGGCTCCAGGTTCGCGGGGCTCGAACTCAAATCCATGAGCTGTGAGATCATGACCTCAGCTGAAGTTGGATGCCCAACCGACTGAGCCACCCAGGAGCCCCATATATAGGTTGTTTTAAATGTGTAGCTGGGTTACCTTTCAGAATAATTATTATAGGAATCAGGAGTCCTGATTAGTTAATAGGTATAGCTACTAACTAATGAGAAAACATGACTTTGGACACACCTCTTCTTTGGGACTCTATTTCTGCATATAAAGAATGCAGAGTATTTGAAAAGTTCTTTTTGTGGGATTGTCCTGTGTTTGGCATGCCTGGCCCCAGCCCATTAAATACCAGTAGTGTTCTCTAGTCATTGTACAATTCAAATTGCCCCTGTTTGTTTCCAGAGACTGCAGGATACTACCCCTGGTTGAGAACTACTTTCTTCCTTTCTTCTAGTTCTAATAGTCTCTGATTTATTTTTGCATACACTGTTCCCAGCTGTTAAAACAGAGTCTTCCTTTGTGAGGTAGTTTTACCTTTTCCAAATACCATGAATTTGTGTATATGCTTTTGTGTAAGGAACTGGATTTAATCACTAATATTTAAGAACTTACTGTACTCAAGAGATTGGATACAAATTCTTGGTGATATTTGGAGTTAAAATCAGAATATCTCCATATTAACCCAACATCCCCAAACTAAGAATAAAGTGAAAATTTAGAAAAGGTAAAGGTCCGCTTAAGTGTATGGCTCTGAAATGTAAAGATTTAACAGTGTTGGGTGTTGGGTGCTTGAGTGTTAGGGGGTTCTCCAAATGTTATATATGCTTATACAGTATAATGCTTACTTAATTTAAAAAAAAAAAGGGAATACTATGTAGGTCTCCTGAGAACTTTCTTTTACTCTGTTGTTTCTCCCCCTTTCTCTGCCCCCAGAGGAACTTGTTATTGTCTCCCTATCAGCAACTTCATATAGTTCAACCTAGTAATAATTGTTAGTCTCCATGGTCTGTGGGCTCTGGATGGTGTGACTGTATCTTATGCATCTTATTGTTTTCAGAGTTAATGATTAGTAGGTAGTATGTGTTCAGTACTTATTTGTGAAATTAATGTATGAAAACTACTTGCTGTGAGAAAGTCTCAACTTTGCTTCACTCTACTACTACATTTACTACATTAAGCTGCTACTTCAGATGTGTGAAAATAAAATGTGAATTTCAGACAACTCAGTATTGTGGTTCAGAACACAAGCTTTATTCACATCTGTCTCCATCATTAATCAGCATTGTGGCTTTGGGAAGATTTCTTAACCTAAATGCCTCGTGTTGCACTAGTGTAAGTTGTGTGTAGCAAACTTCCCTCCTGGGTTAGCAGAAAGGTCAGATGAGGTAACCTGTTGTCCTGCAGCCTGTTCTGCTCAGCAGCTGGAATATTCAATATGTGCTAGAGTCTGTACCACAAGAGACAAATAAGATATAGTCCCTGCTTTTGAGGAGTTCATTGGGGGGGGGGAATGATAGAATAAAAAATTATACTGGCAGTATGAATAGCCATTTATGCTTCTTCTAAAGACTGATAATTATTTTTAACAAGTGGTCCCCAGTCTTTATTGCTAGCATAAACTTTTATACAAGGTCACACAGAGTAACAGGTACCAAAGAGTCAAGTCAATAGTAATAGGGTTTGGGTTGAGCAGAAAAATGTTTAGAAATGAAGATGCCTTGTAAGGTAAATTGGGGTAGGGGAAGTTTATAGAAATAAGCATGATTCTTCATAGGGTGATAGAGATTTCTTGAGTGTGTGTTTCCCCAGGGTTTTTCATTGAAGTTTATCTCATTAATAGGTTCTTATTTAAACTAGGCACTATGTATAAAGTGGCCTTTGGAGAAAGGTACCTGATTTATGTTTTACACAAGTTCAAGCAATCCATCTACCTCCAAAGATGTACCAGATCTGTTGACTTTTCCTTGGACTTGCCAAGAAATATTTAAACTGACTGAGAAATTAACTCAGACTTTATGATATGTAGGGTTGCTTTAAGGACAAGAAAAACTCTTGGCCAGTTCTTTGTTATTGTTTGCTTTGGGGGAAACTGGTTTTTGTTTTCTTCCTTTACCTCTTTTTCCCCTGCCTTCACTCTCCAAGACCACCTTCGTGCTGAGGATCTCCTCAACTGTGGGGTTATTTGGGAGCTATTCTTTGTGGGCTCCCCCACCCACTCTCAGCTGATGTCTTCCTGTCTGTATATTGCTCAAGACATTCCTTCCCTCTTCCTGGTATTATCCTTATTCTTGTGTGTTTTCATCAGTCTGTATGATTACAAGCGTTGAGATTTGACTCACAGCCTACTGTTGATGCATTGCCTGTACCTATTAAAGGTATAGAAACACAAGTCAATGTTTGCCTCAAATAATTATTTAATATCAAGTTTTTCCTAAACTCCTTTTCCTTAAAAGGTTTATTTATTTTGAGAGAGAGAGAGAGAGAATGAGCACAAGAGAAGGGCAGAGAGAGAGAGGGAGAAAGAAAATCTCAAGCAGGCTCTGTGGTGTCAGCACACAGCCTGACACAGAGCTCGAACTGATGAACCAGGAGCTCATGACCTGAGCTGAAACCAAGAGTCGGACACTCAACTACCTGAGCCATCCAGGTGCCCCAAGTTTTTTCCTCCTCCTGTTAGACTTGCTTAAATAGTGGATTAGATCTGTGTTTCAGAGAGGAAAAACTTACTTTTAATCAAGTGGATTTTTTTTTCCTTTTAGCTCCAAAACCTGGGAATTAATCCAGCCAACATTGGATTCAGCACACTGACCATGGAATCTGATAAGTTTATATGTGTCCGAGAAAAGGTTGGTGAGCAGGCACAAGTAGTGATTGTTGACATGAGTGACCCAATGGCGCCAATCAGACGGCCCATCTCTGCAGAAAGTGCCATCATGAATCCAGCCTCTAAGGTGATAGCTCTGAAAGGTAAGCCTGATGGTATTTTCAGAAAGGAATTTTACCTCATTTTACCTGCTTTGTTACCTTAAATATCAGACAGCTGTCAATAAATTCACAGCATAGTGTCATCAATAATACTAAACTTAATTACAAAAGTTTTAGCCGAAGCTGTGTTTTGCATACCTTATTTAATGAGAGGCCTCTGAGCACCTGAGCTTTTTGTGACATCATGCATACTGCCACATACGTGAGGGAGTGCATCCTCAGTGTGTCATCCTCATGGCTGCTACATCTAGAAAGGCCAACACTACACTGCATATGCTTATCACATAGTTGGGCTATGTGCTGCCCTTGACCTCATGATGGGCTGCTTTACAGTGGTGCTCCAGGGATCCTAGAGTATCAGCCAAATTACTTAAACTACTCTTGTGAAACACATTGAGGACAGTATAGTTGTTGATTAATAGGATACTACTTCCCTGAACTCAGGGGACGTTGGGTGCTTGAAATCTTCTAGTTACTTTGAGAATATAGAATCTATGATTTGGGAAATTGAAAGGATTATGTATATACTGGACTTGTTAATATTTTATGCAGAATGTATTATCACTTACCTTGAAAAGTGAAAACACTTTCTGGATCTAAAATTTGTGAATGCCAAATATTAGCTTTGCCTATGCTTCTGTTATGTTACAAAAATAGGCTCTACTTTGTCCTTTCAGTAGGTAAATGGGCATATGGAAGTTATAACCTTTCTGTTTAAAAAAAAAAAAGCTTTTTTTTAAAATTTCAAATGACCTTTTTTTCTATGAACTCTGTTTCTTGTCAAAGTATTTTTTTGAACATGTAGTGTAAACATTTCAATTGAAAAAATTGCTAACCTTTATGGATTTTTTTTAATATTTATTTATTTACTTATTCATTCTTTAAAGAGGTTTATTTATTTGGAGAGAGAGAGCAAGAGTACAACTAGTGGAGGGACAGAGAGAGATGGAGAGAAAGAATACCAAGCAGAGCTCAGTATGGGGCTTGATCCCATGAACTGTGGCATCATGACCTGAGTTGAAATCAAGAACTGGATGCTTAACAGACTGAGCTACCCAGGCACTCCTATGGATTCTTTATGATTACTTTGGTTCTTCTGCATTTTCTGTTTTGCAGTACTTTGTTTTTTTAGTTAATTAATTAAAAAAATTTGTAACATTTATTCATTTTTTTTTAAATGTTTTATTTATTTCTAGGAGAGAGAGAGAGAGACAGCGTGAGCAGGGGAGGGTCAGAGAGAGAAGGATTCACAGACTGAAACAGGCTCCAGGCTCTGAGCTGGCAGTCAGCACAGAGCCCGACGCGGGGCTCGAACCCACGAACCGCGAGATCATGACCTAAGCGAAAGTCGGACGCTCAACCGACTAAGCCACCCAGGCGCCCCAACATTTATTCATTTTTTGAGAGACACAGTATGAGCAGGGGAGGGTCAGAGAGAGAGGGAGACACAGAATCCAAAGCAGCCTCAAGGCTCTGAGCTAGCTGTCAGCACAGAGCCTGACACAGGGCTTGAACCCACAAACCGTGAGATCGTGACCTAAGCCGAAGTTAGACACTTAACCAACTGAGCCACCCAGGTGCCTCATTAATTAATTTTTAAAAAATGGGCTCCATGCCTAATGTCAGTCTCAAACTCATGACCCTGAGATTGAGAGCCAAATTTCTACTGAGCCAGCCAGGTACCCCTAGTTTGCAATACTTTTGAGAGACCTTATCTGTCATGGTGTTTGCTGTTTGGTATTCTAAGCGAGTCTTAGAGATGACCAGCAATTTAGTCTTCCTGGTCCTCTAATATGATTCTCTTTACCAGTGTGCACTGTGGATCTCCTAGAGGGAGTTGTTGGACTGTGGTAGGAAAGTGGAGAGAACTTGGTATTTACATGCTGTCAATCCCGTCCAGCCAAAGTAGCAACACACCTGAAGTTGAATAAGTTGGGTTTATTACTTGTTTGAGAGAGAAATCACACCATGGGGAGCTGGGAGGTATCACAGTATTACTAGAGAGTGTTAGAAAGAACATTTTGTAGGATTTGGGCTTCGGTTGGGTGATTTGAGGGATGGTCTAATGAAACAGGAGTTTGCTATAGATTGGATATTGTTCAGGGCACCTAGATGGCTCAGTTGGTTAAATGTCTGACTTCAGCTCAGGTCATGATCTCGCTTTTCGTGAGTTCAAGTCTGAATCAGGCTCTGTGCTGACAGCTCAGAGCCTGGAGCCTGCTTCAGATTCTGTGTCTTACTGTCTCTGACTCTTCCCTGCTCATGCTCTGTCTGTCTCTTTCTCTTTCTCAAAAGTAAATAAACATTAAAAAAAAAAAAGATTGGATGCTGTTAGAAACTGGGGGTAATTTTATGATTAGGTATCTCAAAAAATCTTATCTATAAGGAAGGGCAGACTAGAGCAAGGATAAAGCTGGAATTGGTTAAAGAAGTAGCAGTCATTCATTTCGGCCAAGAGAGGGGCTGTTTGGTATTTTGTGGGCTGCCCAGTTACCTTGTTTTTGTCTGTACTTAGAAAAGATTCTGAAGCAGCCTTGCTTTGTCTCACTTTATCATGGTCTCAGGAGGGACTTTTGTGAGGTTGCTGTTCTCTGAGATGGTTTATGTCCAAGAGGAGAGCAACATGGCCTGGCTATAAGGTAAGGCCAGCTTCCTGATGGCAGGCACTGCTCCTTTTTTTTTTTTTTTTTTTTCATTCTCAGTGTTCATATGAATTGCTTCAGCTATGGAAGTTGAGTGCTGTTTTCTTTTGAATGAGGAAGTGTGAGCTGTGGAACCAAAGTTATATAATTTCAAGTATTTATTCTAATTTTACTACAATCTTGTGACCATTAGGATAACCTTGGACCCTTACAGTACAGATTGTTGGCAGGTGTGGTGGTGTGTTTCAAAGACCCTAGACCAAAACAAGCAAAAGTATCTTAAAAAAAAAAAAAGAAAGAAAGATAGTTGTACAGTGGCTGAATTATAGAAATGATTTAATTAGACTTTTATCGTTTCATATGACTTAGCTCCTTAGTGCCAGTGTGAAAGCATGAAAGTGAAGTCAAGGGTCCTGGTCTTAAATCTCACAGACTCACCATTTTGGCTGGTGAAGTCTTGTGATGGGAAAGGGGCTCTTCATGAGATGTACCTCTTTTTAAAAAAGGTCTGCCTTTGTAGTCTGTCCTTTTATCTGGCTGAGAGCTCCTGAGGTGCTCAGCCCATATCATTGCCTGGAGAAGTCTGGAGCAGATTCACTTACCCACACTCTCTTCAACCTATGTCTACTGATGCTGTCTGTTGTAGTGACTATTTTAAAACCAGAGATACATTTTTACCCTTGACAGGAAGTAAGGGCAGAATTCCTCATCATCTTAATGAAACATTAATATACTAAATGAGGGATCAGTAAACTGTTGGGGTTTTTTACAGCCCTAAGCTAAAAATGGTTTTTATTTTTTAAAAAGTTGTAAAAACAGAAACAGATAAATATGTGACAGAGATCTTGTATGCCCCTATATAGAAAAATTTTCCTCACTACTTGCATTACTGGCCCAAGTATATTTTTTACTTTTATTATGAAACATAGCCCTTTTAGTAGTCATGTGTGTTTCTTTTTACAAACTTTACCTTTTCCCGTTAATTTTTAGAGGTGGATTGAGTATAGGCTAATACAGTGCCAGCCTAGCAGTTAGCGCTTGACCCAGGTGGGGAGGGGAGAGGTGGTGGGATGGCTCCCCCATGTGGTAGCACATCCTTCACCCTTACAAGTGGAATCTAACAGAGGGTTGATTCCCAAAGGAAGTTGGTCCCTTTTTATAAAAATTCTTTTTGTGTCACTAAATATTTTGTACCTCATGTAAAAAAAGTTCTTTTTAACCAGTCTAATGATAACAAGTTTTCGAATTAGAAGAAATTTCCTGTAGATCTTAGGCTATTTGAAACTAAAAGGTACCTCCATCCTATAGTTGAACTTCTAATCCAGTTACTTTTTTCTTTCTTAACCACTTTATTCAGGTATAATTTACATGCCATAAAGTTCCTTTATTATAAGTGTACAGTTCAGTGATTTTTAGTAGATTTATTGAGTTGTCAGGCTGCCTGGGTGGCTCCGTTGATTAAGCGCCTGACTTTTGATTTCAACTCAGGATCTTTTATATCCGTCTTCCTTCAATTAGCATAGTATGTTTGAAGTTCATCTACATCATAGCTTGTGTCAGTAGTTAGTTCCTTCTTATGGTTGAGTAAAATTCCAACTTTATTATTCCATGGATATATTCCATTTTGTTTCTCAATTTACCAGTTTATGGACATTTGAATGGGTGCTAATATTTGGCCATTAAGATTATTGCTGTTATTAACACTTTTCTACAAGTCTTTGTAGGGATGTATATTTCCATTTTTCTTGGGCAAATACCTAGGAGTAGAATTGCTGGATCATATGGTAAATTTTTTTAGCTTTTTAAAATACTACCAAACTGTTTTCTCAAGTGGCTGTACCATTTTACATTCCTGCCAACAGTGTATGAAAATTCTAGTTTTTGCAACATGTATGCAACACTTGATATTGTCTTTTTTATTAATGCAATTCCAGAGGCTATCTATGGATACCTCATGGTGGTTTTAATTTGCACTAATGCCTAATGATGTTAAGCATCTTTTCTTTTCATGTTGTTGTTAGCCATTTATATGTCTTTTTTTTTTTTTTTTTGCTATTCATATATCTTGTTAGAGAAGTGTCTTTAAATTTTTTGCCCATTTTTGTAAAGTTTTTTAAAAAGTTTATTTATTTATATATAGAGAGTGTGAGCACAAGCAGGGGAGGGGCAGAAAGAGAGAGAGAGAGAAAGAAAGAAAGAGAGAATTCCAAGAAGGTTCTGCTCTGTCGGCTCAGAGCCCAGCTTGCGGCTCATTCTCATAAACTGTCAGATCATGACTCATTTGATTTGGCTCACCCAAATCAAACTCACCCAAACCAAGAGTCAAATGTTTAAACAGACTGAGCCAGCCAGGTGGCCCTGCCCATTTCTTAATTGGCTTATTTGTCGTATTACTGAATTTTAAGAGTGCTTTGTATATTCTAGATATATATCATTTATCAATTGTGTGATCTACATACATTTTCTCCCAATTTGTAGCTCATCTTTTTATTTTCCTAATATATCTTTTGAAGAAAAAATGTATTAATTTTTATAGAGTCCAGATTACCAGTTTTTTTTCCTTAATGGGTCATGATTTTGTTTTTTTTTAATATTTCTTTTCTTAAATTTTTAAAATGTTTTTAATTTATTTCTGAGAGAGAGAGAGAGAGAGACAGTGTGAGCAGGGGAGGGTCAGAGAGAGAGGGAGACACAGAATCTGAAATAGGCTCCAGGCTCTGAGCTGGCTGTCAGCACAGAGCCCAACACAGGGCTCAAACCCAGAAACCATGAGATCATGACTGGAGCCAAAGTCGGACACTTAACCAACTGAGCCACCCAGGTGTCCCTAATGGATCATGATTTTGCAGACCTGCCTAGGAGTGCTTAGCCTAACCCAAAGTCATGATGATTTTCTATATTTTCTTCTAATGGTTTTATAGTTTTAATGCTTACATGTAGGTCCATAGTCTGATTTAAGTTACTTGTATATGGCATGAGGTAAGATAGGAGGCAAGAATGTTAGGTTTTTCTTCATTATTTCTTCTCCTTTTCCTTCTCCTCCTCTTCCTCCTCCTCCTCCCCCTCCTCCCTCTTCCTCCTTCCCTCCTCCTCCTCCTCCTTCCTCTTCCTTCCTCCTCCTCCCCCTCCTCCTCCTCCTCTTCCTCCTCCTCTTTCTTCTTGTGTTGTTTTGTTTTGTTTTGTTTTGCAGGGATGAGAGCATTCAGTTGTCCCAGCACCATTTGTTGAAAAGACTATTCTAGACTATTCTTCCCCATTGAATTACCTAGGCACCTTTGGTAAAAGTCAGTTAACCATATAAATAGATCTGTTTCTGGACTCAGTTCTATTTCATTGATCCATATGCCCAACCTTGTGCCAATTACTTGATTACTATGGCTTTATAGTAAGCTTTTTAAAATGTTTGTTTTGGTGCACCTCGATGGCTCAGTCAGTTGAGCGTCCGACTTCGGCTCAGGTCGTGATCTCACGGTTCGTGGGTTCGAGCTCCATGTCAGGCTCTGTGCTGACAGCTAGTTCAGAGCCTGGAGCCTGTTTCAGATTCTGTATCTCCCTCTCTCTCTGACCCTCCCCTGCTCACGCTATCTCTCGCTCTCTCTCTCTCTCTCAGAAATAAATAAAACATTTTAAAAAATGGAATGTTTGGGTTTTTTTGAGAGCGCAAGTGGGGAGGGGGCAGAGGGATATAGGGACAGAGGATCTGGAGCTGGGTCTGTGCAGACAGCAGCACGCCTGATGTGGGGCTTGAACTCGAAAACCACGAGATTATGAACTGAGCCACTCAGGTGCCCCTGTGGCTTTCTAGTAAGTTTGAAATGAGATAGTGTTGGTATTCCAACTTCATATTTTTCAAAATAGTTTTTGAAGCTGTATTACCAGGTACTTTCAATTTCCACTTATGTTGTAGGATCAATTTCTACAAATAGCCTGATAGGATTTTGATAGGGATTGCATTGAATGTATTAATCAACTTGGTAAGAATTGCCTTCCGACAATATTGAGTTTTCTAGTCATTCAATATGGAATGTCTCTCTGTTTATTTAGATATTCAATTTTTTGATGATGTTTTATATTTTTTAATATTTTATTTTTTAGAGCGAGAGTGAGAGAGGACACAAAGGAGGGGCAGAGAGAGAGAATCCTAAGCAGGGTTCATGCCACAGGGCTCTATTTCACGACCCTGAGATCATGACTTGAGCTGAAATCAAGAGTTAGACATTTAACTAACTAAGCCACCCAGGTGTTCCTGTTTTACACTTTCAGTGTACAAATTCTGAACAACTTTTGTTAACTTTATTCTTAAGTCTTTAATTACCTTTGACATTATTGTATAAGGAGTTTTATTAATTTTATTTTTGGATTGTTTGTTGCTAATCTATAGAAATATAATTGGCTTTTTAAAATTGAAGTANCTCTCCTAGAAATTAAAAAAAAAAAAAAAAAAAAATTAAAAAAAATTTTTTAAAAAAAAATAAAATTGAAGTATAGTTGATACACAATGTTACATTAGTTTCAAGTGTATAACTTAGTGTGATTCCACAAGTCTCTACATTATGTTGTGCTCACAAGTATAGCTACCACCTGTTACCATACAGTGCTATTATATCATTGACTATATCCCCTATGCTGCAACTTTTATCCCTGTGATTTATATCTTCCATAGAGAGAATCCTGTATCTTCCACTCTCCTTCACCCATTTTTATAATTGATTTTTATATATCCAGCTGTATCCTGTACAGTTGCTAAACTTCTTTATCCTTAGAGTTTTTAGTTGACTTCTTTGAATTTTTGATATACCACATCATGGTTGTCTGCACATAGACAGTTCTACATCTTCCTTTCTAATCTGGATTCTGTTCAGTTTGTTTCAACATTGTATTGGCTGAATAGAAGTGGCAAGAACATGGGTGCCTCTGCGGTTGAGTGTCCGACTCTTGGTTGTGATCTTGTGGTGGTGAGATCAAGCTCTGAGTCGTGCTCTGTGCTGACAATGAGGAGCCTGCTTGGGATTTTCACTCTCCCTCTCTCTTTGCCCCTACCCTGCTTGTGTGCTCTCTCTCGCTCACTCTCAAAATAAAAATGAAAAAAGAAGTGGCAAGAATAGACATCCTTGACTTATTTCTGAACCTGGGGAAATAATTTAGTCTTTGATCATTGAATATGATGTTAGTGGTAGGTTTTGGGTAGATGAACCCTTTATTAAGTTGAAGAAGTTCCCTTATATTTTTATTTTGTTTAGAGTTTTTATCATTAGAAGGGGTTGGCTTTTGCAGATGCTTTTTCTGCATCTGTTGAGATGATCATATGGCTTTTGGCCCTTATTAGTGTAGTATATTGTGTGAACTGACTTGTGAATGTTAAACCAACCTTGCATTCCTGGAATGAGCCCCTCTTGGTCATGGGATATAATTGTTTTTATGTGTTGCTAGATTTGGTTCACTCAGATTTTAAGGACTTTTCTATTTTTGTGATAAGTGGTCTGTGGTTTCTTTTCTTGTGATGCCTTTGTCTTTGGTTAGTATTCCCTTACAGGATGATGTGGGAAGTGGACCCTCTTCTGCTTTCTGAGCTTGTGAGAGACTTCTTATTTCTGTTATCTTTGAGTATTTGATAAACTTCAACAGTGAAAGCCTTCTGAGCTTGGGTTTTTCTTTGTGAGATGATTTTAAATTAAGAACTCAACTTCTTTACTTGCTGTAAATCTGTTCAGATTTTCTTCCTTGTCTCAGTTTTGGTAATTTATCTTACTAGGAACTTATATACAAGTTATCTAAGTCTTCTTCTAATGTGTTGGCATAAAATTGTTCATACTCTTCACTGGTAATCTTTTTAATTTCTTCAAGATCACCAATGGTGTCCTCTCTTTTATTCATGATTTTGGTAATTTGGGTTTATCTTTTTTTCTTGACCAGTCTAAGGTTTGTCAGCTTTCTTGATTGTTGTGAAAACCCAACTTTTTGTTTTATTGATTTTTATTATTATTTTTCTGTTATCTTCCTTGATTTTTGCTTTACTCTTAATCTCTAAAAAAAGTCTATTTTTTGTTGCTTTGGGTTTAGTTGGCTCTTTCTGTAGTTTATTAAGGTGGAAACTTTTTTGATTTGAGATCTTCTTTTGAAAGGAAAATTTTTAAAGATATTTATTTAGTTAAGTAGCCTGTACAGCCAACATGAGGCTCAAACTCACAACCCTGAGATTAAGAGTTGCATGCTGAGCCAGCTGGGAGCCACAGAGATCATTTTTTATGATCTTGACATTTAAAACAGTATATTTGCTCCATGGGTTATTTACATGTATGTTGTTGAATTTCCAAACTTTGGGACTATCCCACACTTTTTTCTATTGTTGATTTCTAATAATTCTCTTATAATCAGATAACTTATTTTATGTGACTTCAAATTTTAAAATCTCCTAAGACTTTTTTATGGTGCAGCACATGATCTGTTCTCGAATATGTTCCAGGTATACTTGGAAAGAATGTATTTTCTTGTTGGGTGATATGTTCTAAAGATGTCAGGTTGAATTTGTCAGTAGTATTCAAATATATTTTTTTGTCTGGCTAATTATTGAGAGTGGGATATTGAAATCTCTAACTTTTTTTTTCAATTTTTAAAAATTGATACCATATGTTTGCATGTATAGGTTGATTAGGAGGAACTTAAGGTAGGACCATGGGGGAGAAGAAGGGGATAAATAGTTGGGGAGAGGGAGGCAGGCAAACCATGAGAGACTCTTGAATGCTGAGAACAAACTGAGGGCTGATGGGAGTTGGGGAGAGGGGAGGGGGGGTAAAGGGCACTTGTGATGAACACTAGGTGTTATATGGAAACCAACTTGACAATAAACTAAGAAAGAAAACTTAAAAAGAGAAGAAAACATTGTGGCTTAATACATATAATGAAATTTATTATAGTAACCATTTTTTAGTGTAAGCACATTCATATTGTTGTACACCCATCAGTACCATCCACCTTCAGAACTATTCTTTTCCTTTTGAAAAACTGAAACTCTGTATGCATTAAACAATAACTGAGAGAGGAGGGAATGAGGGACTTCCTCTCTCTCTCCCTGGCATCTACCATTATACTTTCTGTCTCTATGATTTTGACTACTCTAGATACCTAATATATGTAGAATCATGCAATATATGTCTTTTTATGAGTGGGTTATTTCACTTAACAGGATGTTTCTTCGCAGTTTTTTAAATTTAAAGTTTATTTTGTCTGAAATTAACCACCCTGCTTTCTTTCAGTTTTCATGGAATATCTTTTTTCATCCTTTCACTTTTGACATCTTTGTGTCTTTGGTTCTAAAGTGAATCTTGCAAGATATCCTGTAGTTGGATCATGTTTTTCTCTCTATTTTGCCAGTCGATGTCTTTTGATTGGAGAGTTTAATCCATTTATACTTAATGTGTACTGATGAGGAAGGATTTTTCTGTCATTTTACTATTTGTTTTCTATATACTTTCTGGCTTTTTTGTCCTTCATTTCTTGCATTACTATCTTTCCTTATGTTTAGTTGGTTTTGTTTTTGTTTTAGTGAAAACATTTAAACTCCTTTCTTGTTTCTTTTCTGTATATTCTATAGCTATTGTATTTATGTTTGCTGTGGAAACTATATTTAACATTCTGAAGTTATAACAGTCGAATTTGAAATTATACTGGCTTAACATTTTTTATACAAAGTTTTTATTTATTATTTACTTATTTATTTGATATAATTTATTGTCAAATTGGCTAACATGCAGTGTGTAAAGTGTGCTCTTGGTTTTGGGGTAGATTCCCGTGGTTCATCACTTACATACAACACCCAGTGCTCATCCCAACAAGAACCCTCCTCAATGCCCATCACCCATTTTCCCCTCTCCCCCATTGCCCCACCCACCCCAGTTTATTCTCTGTATTTAAGAGTCTCTTTTGGTTTGCCTCCCTCTCTTTTTGTTTTAACTGTTGATAACATACAAAAACTCTGTTCCTTTACATCTCCATTCCCACTTCTTTAGTTATTATCACAGAATTATGTCTTTATACATTGTGTATCCAGAAACATAAACTAATAATTCTTTCTCATACATTCATCTCTTGAGTTATGTAGAAAACAAAAAGTATAGTTACAGGGTGATTATAATACTAGTTTCTAGACTATTCATTGATTTTTTTAATGTTTTAGTCTATTAAATCATGTTGAAAACAAAAGATGGAGTTACAAACCAAAGTTACAATAGTATTAGCTTTTACAATTGCCTGTGTATTTACTTTTATTAAGACCTTTCTTCAGATGGCTTTGAGTTACTATCTAATGTCCTTTCATTTCAACCTGCAGGAATCCCTTTAGCAGCACTTACTACTGGCACCAAACTCCTTTAGCTTTTGTTTATCTTGGAACGTTTTAATTTCTTTTTCCTATTTGAAGGACAGTTTTGCTGGATATAGGATTCTTGATTGGCAGGGATTTTTTTTCCTTTTAGTGATACTACAGTTCTGTTTAAAATTTTATTTCCAAATTGTTTGCTGCTGGCATCTAGAAATTCAATTGATATTTTTGTGTATTGACCTCATATCCTGCAGTATTGTTATATTCACTTATTAGTGCTGATAATGCTTTGTAGATTGATAGAGTCCTCAGGATTTTCTTTGTAAACAGTTATGTTGTGTGTGAATGAAGGCAGCTTTACTTCTTTTTTTGTCTTTATGCCTTTTACTTTTCTTGCATTATTGCATTAGCTAGGATATCCAGTACAGTACCAAAAAAAAGTGGTTAAAAAATCCTTGCAATGGTCCTGATTTGGGGGGAAGCAGTATTTCATGTTAGTTCTAAGTTTTGCATAGGTACAAAGATCAAAACTCAACTTTTTATCAGAGGTGAAAACAATATGAGTCTCTTACCAGAGGATGGATACTAAAGCCTTTTGTCTAGAACCTAGCTGTCCTATTGGATGCTAGCCACATGAAGTTGTTTAAATTTAAATTAATTAAAGTTAAATGAAAATAAAAATTCAGTTTCCTTAAATGTGTGTTACCAGACACATTTTAAAGCCTAATAGCCACATGTAGCTGGTGTCTTCTCTACTGGATAGGGCTAGTACAGAACATTTCCAACATGGTAGAAAATTGTATTTAACAGCACTGGTCTAGAATTTAAGACAAAATGACGCTGTTATGTGGAGAAGTTGTTTAATTTGAAAGGATGATAGTATTCTTTCCTGAAAGTTGGAGATGCCAAAGAAAGATTGTCTTTTTTTTTTTTGCTGACTTATCCAGAAATATTTTAAAACTAGAAGAAATCAACTTAAAACTGATTCTCTTGATAGTTGCTTCAAAAGAACTAATTTCTGGGGAGCCTTGGGTGTCTCAGTCAGTTAAGTGTCCAACTTCGACCCAGGTCATGATCTCATGGCTTGTGAGTTCCAGCCCTGCATTGGGCTGTGTGCTGACAGCTTGGAGCCTGGAGCCTGCTTTAGATTCTGTCTCCCTCTCTCTGTGCCCCTCCCCCATTTGCACTCTGTTTCTGTCTCTCAAATATAAAGAAACATTTAAAATGTTTTTTAAAAAAAGAACTAATTTCTGATTGTTACTCATATATTCTACATTTACACACTTTTACATTCTTCTGAAGAAGGAGGCTCATCAATATTGAGACCTCAGGGTATGGTTAATTACTATGTATGCAGCTTTCTTTCCCCTCTATCAGATTGGCTATAAGTTTTACAACTTAAAGTAATATTAACAGGAGTCAGAATTAATAGTGTAAGAATATGGGGGCTCCTGGGTGGCTCAATTGGTTTATCATCCAACTCTTGGTTTCAGCTCAGGTCATGATCTCACAGGTTTGTGGTTTGAGCTTGGGATTCGCTTTCCCTCCTCTTTCTGCCCTTCCTGTGCTCACGCTCTCTCTCAAAATAAGTAAAATAAACTTTAAATAAATAAAAATAAATGAATAAATAAGAGTGTAAGAATTTATCTTTCAGATTTTTAATTTATCTTTCTCTAATCTCCATTACATCAAATACTAGCTGGGAAGACACTTCAAATCTTTAATATTGAAATGAAGAGTAAAATGAAGTCTCATACCATGGCAGAAGAGGTGATTTTCTGGAAATGGGTTTCTGTGAATACTGTTGCCCTTGTGACTGAGACCACTGTCTACCACTGGAGCATGGAAGGTGACTCTCAGCCTGTGAAGATGTTTGATAGACATGCCAGTCTGGCAGGGTGCCAGATGATCCACTACCGGACTGATGAGTATCAGAAGTGGCTGCTCCTCGTTGGCATCTCAGCTCAGGTAAGCTTTTGGCTACCTTCAGGGACTGGTCTGATGGAATGTAAAGGTGTAATTCAGGGACTGGTCTGATGCAATGTAAAGGTGTAATATTAAAGTTGGTATAGGTGTGAGGCAGAAGAAATAGGCCCAGGCCTAAAAGAAATAGAGGTTAACAAGAAATCCAAACTTTGGATCATAAAGAATTTTAATTTAACTTTCACCCATTAACTCTACTGTATTCCAATGGATTACTGATAGTCATTCCATAAACTATTTCCGGCACAGTTTTGAGAAGTGAATTGTTGAGGAATTTTGTAGAGGCACATGGAATCTATAGGTTTATGGGAAGTAGTTTTGGGGCTCTATTTTAAGGGCTTTGATGGAATGTTACTAATTCATATACTTTTATGATAACAGCAGTAACTTTCTGCTGTGCTTCCTTTCTTCATTCCTGGTGGCTAATTCAGTTACCAGATACTTGGTACTACAGGATGTTTGGCCTTAGATCTTTATTAGCTAATTCTAGCCATTGAATGGTCTTCCATAGCCTAGTGGGAAAGTATGAAAGTGTGGGATTCTAGTACTCAGAGAATTGTCAAACATATGAAGAGAGTGCTGTAGGAGCTGTAAGAGAATACCTTAAGTCAGAAAGAGTCCATAACAGAGGGAGCCTCTAGGCTGCATTTTGCCAGCTATAAAAGTGCACTTGGGAAATAAACTGTGTGTGAAGGCATGGAAGTGGAAGAGAATGGCTCTTTCTGGGAGGCTGGGGTCATCCACCTTGGCTGACACCTATAGGATGCATAAGAGGCAGGTGGAGGGGCAAGGCTGAGAGCTGGGTGGGGGCAAGACTCAGGTACATGCTGCTGGCAGTGGCACTTGTGCAACAGGTTTTAAAGTGAGAGTGATATGATTTATTTTCCTTCTCTGCAGCATGTTGGGGTAGAAATAATGCTGTCAGTGATGTTGAGGAGGGACCACCATGAAAACTGGTGGCTGAGAAGCTAGTTGACAGGCAGATACAAGAATAAAGCCATATACTATGTTCTGGAGTAAAGACAAGTATGACAAAGTAAAGAGTGAGCAAAGCTGGAAGAAGTACTTCTCTCTACTTTGGAAGTCTCTTCTACTTTGCAACTCCCAGAAGTGAGCCTCGAGTTGAACTGGAGATGCAAGGGTTGAGATTTTATTTTTGTTTATTAGTTTATTATTTTGTTAAGTAATCTCTATGTCCAACGTGGGGCTTGAACTCACAATCCTGCATGAGTTGCATTCTCTAATGACTGAGCCACCAGGTGCCTTGAGGCAAGACTTGAGATTTTAGAGGTAAATGCCTAGAACTTGGAGGTGTATGAGATGCTTCTCAGGGAAAGGAGAGTTGGATGATGGACTAGCATTTGTCTCAGAATGAGGCATAGATGAGGGAGAGTTGACATATTTGTATTACACTGACAGGGTCTCAGATTACCTGGGGGTTCTTTGCTATAATTTAAGGAACTTGCTTAGCCACAGAGCCTTTCAGTGATAGGCCCATAGCTTCCGTTCAGCCCCAGTTACTTCTTGTTGTCAGGGCTGAGAGTTAAGCTGGACTGACAACAAACATATTGATAGGAAACCTCACATCACATCTGGAATAATAGACATTCCCATTGCCTCTACACATGATATAACATTATAATAGTTCACCCAGAATAGCTTGTTTGGGTCTAATTGCCCAGGCTTCCATAAAGAAGTAATTTTACACCTAGGTCATTTTCTGTGATATATCATCTATTAGTTGGAATGATTGCCTCTGGGGAGTTACTAATCATAGATTAGATGCTGTTTATGGAGTTTTTCTCATGTGGAAACTGCCTTTGGCTTTCCGCTGAAAGGATTTGGATGTTGCTGGCCCTTATGATGGGCAGAGATTGCAGACAGTTCAGGTGTTGCTAATGGAAGTGAAGACAGAGGAGTGTTTGTGACGTGAAGGGTGAGGAGTGTACCTTACACAGAGCCTGCATATGCCAAGGTGAATTGTGAGAGAGTCACAAACAGGTAAAACCTATATGACACATGCTGTCATGGTAAATTTTCAAGATTGTATTGGCATGAGCATCACTTTGATTCCCAAGCCAGACAGAGACCCAGCTAAAAAGGANGACAATAAACTATTATTAATAAATTTTTTTAATTATAAGGGGCGCCCGGGTGGCTTATTCGGTTAAGCGTCCAACTTTCGCTTAGGTCATGGTCTCGCGGTTCGTGGGTTCAAGCCCCGCATCGGGCTTTGTGCTGGCTGCTGGCTCATAGCCTGGAGCCTGTTTCAGTCTGTGACTCTCTCTCTGACCCTCCCCTGCTCACGCTGTCTCTCTCTCTCTCCTAGAAATAAATAAAACATTAAAAAAAATTAAAAACATTTTTTTTAATTATAAAAAAGATGGTATTGGCATGAAAAGAAAGAATTGGGGCTCAGTCAGTTAAGCATCTGACTCTTGATTTCGACTCAGATAATGATTTTTTGGTCATGGGATCAAGCCCCGCTTTGGGTTCCATGCTGAGTGTGGAGCCTGGTTGAGATTCTCTCTCTTCCTCTCCTTCTGCCCCTCCTCACCCTCAAAAAAAAAAAGAAGAAAGAATGGATTCACTCTCCCTTTGTGAAGACAGGAGGGGAGCTGGAAGATCCCTCTTCAGTAGCCTTTCATGCTATTCAAGACTTATTGGGAAAGTTGTGCTTTCTGAGCCTTTATGTTGCTTTCTGAAAGTGTACCCTAGAGTAATAGGACCCTCAACCAAGGAATGAAGTTACTCACAGTATTAGCCTTTGTTAATCTATCCCTAGTTGCCCAAAATACTTTTTGTTTTTTAATTTCCTCTTTATTCCATGAAGCTCAGTCTTTGTACTGAATCTGGTCTGGGAATGTGTTTGTTCCCTCAGAAATGATGATGTCTGAGGGGTAGGAATGAAGCTTTGAGCTAAGACTTAAAAACTAGATCACAGTTCATTCACTCCACACTTTATTCTGCCTCTAATACTTTCTCAAAAGCCCTTTGCTCCATTTTGACCTGAGTACTTCAACTGTTATTTTATTCTTCGTAGCCAGAGGTCAGCATATTTTTTTCTATAAAGGCCCAGATAGTAAATGTTTTTTGCTTTTTGGGCCAAAAAAATATCATGTTTGTCACAACTGTTCAGCTGTGAAATTTTAGTATAGGCAGCCATAGATAATATGCAAATGAATGAGCATGACTTCAGCTAATACAATTTTATTTACAAAAACAAGTGGAACAAATCATATAGAAATAAAAAGAATTAATAGGGGATACTAAGAATATTGTATACCAATAAATTAGATAATTTAGATGAAAGGACTAATTCCAGGAAGACATAGACTACTGAAGTTGATTCAAGAAGAAGCAGAAAATCCGAATAAGCCTATAAAACAAATTAAGACATTCAATCAGTAACGAAAAAACTACCCACAAAGAAAAACTCTGACCCAGATGGTTTCACTGGTTATTCCTAAGTATTCAAAGAAAAATTAGTACTAATCCTTCACAAACTTCTCCAAAACATAGAAGAGGAGGAAACACCTCTATCATTCATCCTGTGAGGCCAGTAGTACCCAGATACCAAAAACAGACAAAGACATCATAAGGAAAGAAAACTACAGACTATTATCTCCTCTGAATATAGATGTAAAAATCTTCTAGTAAACTGAATCCAGCAACATATAAAAAGAATTGTATGCCATGACCGAGTGGGATTTATCCAGGAATACAAGGTAGGTTTAATATCCAAAAATCAATTAAAATGATGCATAATATTAATAGAATAAAAGACAAAAACCATATGGTCATCTCAGCAGACACAGAAAAAGCACATGATAAAATCTAACACTTTTTTTGATAAAAATGATCAACAAAGCAGGAATAAAAAGGAACTTCCTCAACCTGATAAAGGTAATCTGAGAAAAGCACACAACTAACCTATTACTTAATAGTGAAAGACTGAAAGTTTTCCCCCTAAGATCAGAATAAGACAGAGATGTCCACTTTTACCACTTCTGTTCAACATTGGACTAGAATGTAGCTAGAGCAATTAGAAAAAGAAATAAAAGGCATTCTGATTTGAAAGGAAGAATTAAAACTATCTGTTTGCAGATGACATGATTTTGTATATTGAAAAACCTAAGGTATCCAATAAAAAAATTCTAGAAGTAACAAGTACAACAAGGTTACAGAAAGTAAGATCAATATATAGAAGTCAATTGTGTTCTTACACACTTGCAATGAACAATTGAAAAATGAAATTCCATTCACAATAGCGTCAAAAATAATAAAATACTTAGGAATATGTTTAACAAAAGATATGTATAATTTATATTCTTAAAATTATAAAACACTGTTGAAAGTAATTAAAGAAGATCTAAAATGGGAAAACATCTTAATATTTTTAAGATGTTAATACTCCCCAAGTTGATCCAAATTGATCTGAAGATCCAGTGTCATCCCATTCAGAATACCAGCTAAATTTTATGCAGAAATTGATAAGCTGACCCCAAATTCATATGGAATTGCAAGGAACTTAGAACAGCCAAAACAGTCTTGATGAAAACAAAACAAAGTAAGAGGAGGCACACTTCCCAATTTCAAGGCTTGCTACAAACTTAGAGTAATCAAGACAATACAGTACCAAGATAAGATTAGACATATAGATAATAAAATAGAATTGAGAGTCCAGAAATATACCTTTACATTTATGGTCAGTTTATTGTTTTGATAAGGATGCCAAGACAATTCAGTGGAGGAAAGAGTAGTCTGTTCAGCAAATGGTTTGGAGACACTGGATATCTGTATATACAAAAGCATGAAATTGAACCCATACCTCTAACTGAAAGTGGATCAGACCCAAATGTAAGAGCTGAAGCTATAAAACTCTTAGGAGAAAACGTAGGAGCCAATCTTAGTGACCTTGAGTTAAGCAGAACCTTTGTAGATACATCAAAAGCATAAGCATCAAAGAAAAACCAATAAAGCAAAATTAAAATCTTTTGTGCTACAAATGATACCATCAGTAAAGTGAAAAAATAACCACCATTTGGAGAAAATATTTCAAGATCAGATATCTGACAAGAGACTTGTATCCAGAATATATAAAGAACTCTTAGAACTCAATGATAAAAAGGCAAATAGTTCGGTTTACAAATGGATAAATGATTTGAACAGATATTTCTCCAAAATGCTATTTATATGGCCAGCAACACATGAAGAGATGTTCAGCATAATTAGTCATTGTGGAAATACAAATCAAAAACACAATGTGAGGGGCACCTGGCTGGGTCAGTCATTAGAGCATGCAACTCTTGATCTCAAGGTCATGAGTTCGAGACCCACATTGGGCATAGAGCTCACTTAAAAAAAAAACAAACATAAAATATGGGTATCACTTCACACCTACTAGGATGGCTCTTATAAAAAAGATTGACAATAACAAATGTTGCCAAGGATGTAGAGAAATCGGAACCCTCATACATTACTAGTGGGAATGTAAAGTGCACAGCATAGTTGTGTTAAAGAGTTTGTTAAATGTAGAGTTAACATGTGACCTAGGAATTTCAGTCCTAGTTACATACCCAAGAGAAATGAAAATATACATCCACACAAAATATTATACACAGAACATCAGCAGGATTGGTGGAGAAAGGACCTTTGAAAATCTACTCCATTTTCTTNTTATGTGGAAACTAATTTAACAATAAACTATTTGTAAAAAAAAAAAAACAAAAATAAATAAATGTAAAAATTATAAAAAAAAAAAAAAAAAAAAAAATCTACTCCATAAAAGCAGTGAGAACATTGGCAGAAATTCTCAAATTAGCTTTTTCAGATTTCTGGAAATTAACTGCAAGCTTAAAAAAATCCAGAGAACTTTTATTTGAGAATATTTGCTATATCTTGGAACAGCAAGCTTGGTGACATTTTATCTTGTGCTATTCCCATTCCCTTTTATACAGCTTTCTGATGATAGCCTTGAGAACCAGTACCTCCACAAATTGGTGAAATACAGCAATAGCCTCTAAAGGAGGCAAGAATGGTTTAGAGTTCCCCCAAAAGCACCTTTCCCAGATAAATGTCATTATTTGACATGTCTAGCAGTTTCTTGGAAATCTCCATTCAAGGACCTTGTCTTTTATTTCTTGCTCAGTGTAAACAGCCTTATCTCCTGGGATACTTATGATACACCATTAGTAGCAATTGTTTAACATCACAGCTGCTTGTGGGAATGATAATAGTTGAGGCAAATAAGAAGCTGACTAAAAATTAAAAAGAAAGTAGGCTATGGAATGAGATGTTCATAGGGGGCTTTCAAAAACTGCAGCAAATATCCTTGGGAATCTGGAAGACCATGTACATGCAAAAGGCTGTGCACCTTCCCAGGAAGAATTGACAAGGCCCTAAGTTCTCACCTCTGGCTGATCTCAAGGCTCTGTACAAGCAGTATGTGAAGGCTAAAGGCCAAGGCAATATTGGAAGCTGCCTGTCAGAGTATTGAAGAACTGTCTCAGCACACACACAGAATCTTAGCAACGGCTGACACTCAAGGCATTTATTTAAGGAATCTCTTGCAAATTATTAACTGACCACTAAGCTGAATAGAGACCACAGTGACCACATATGACAAAGAATACAGACTTTACAGAATCAGTTCAGGAAATTTGCTAAACAAACAAATACAGTACACCCAGGAAGGGGAGAATATCTGTTTCTAGAATTATTACGTTATGTTATTTAAAATATCCATCTTTTAACAACAACAGCAAAAATGAAATGTGCAAAGAAACAAAGTATAGCCCCTACTCAAAGTAGTCAGTAGAAACCGTTTTGAGGAAGCTCAGGCTTGGAGTTACTTTCTTTTTTGAGAGATTTTTTTTTTAATGTTTTTTATTTATTTCTAGGAGAGAGAGACAGCATGAGCAGGGGAGGGTCAGAGAGAGAGGGAGTCACAGACTGAAACAGGTTCCAGGCTCTGAGCTGGCAGGCAGCACAGAGCCCGACGCGGGGCTCGAACCCACAAACCGCGAGATCATGACCTAAGCGAAAGTCGGACGCCTAACCGACTAAGCCACCCAGGCGCCCCTGGAGTTACTTTCAATAAGACTTTAAGTCAGCTATTTTAAATATTCCCAGAGAACTAATGGAAAGCATACCCAAAGAACTAAAGGGGAAGTATGAGAACAGTGTCTCTCCACATAAATCAAAACAATAAACAACTGGGAAAAACACATAACATATAAACTTGTTCAGTCACTATGTTGTACACCTGAAAGAAATGTAACATTGTGTATCAACATTGTATATTCATTATTGTGTATTCATCAATAACACTGTATTCAAAAAAAGTGAACGTTTTACAGTTACATCAAAAACATTAAGTGGCTAGGAATGAATCTAAAATGAATATGTGAACGTGTGCATGCTCTCTCTCTAAAATAAAATTATAAAATATATCATAAAATGAAAAAAAAAGCCCAACCTATAAGGTTGCTTGGCTGGCTCAGTCAGTAGAGCATACAACTCTTGATCTCAGGCTTGTGAGTTCAGACTCCACGTTGGACATAAAGCCTGCTTTANGGGCCACCACTGAGTAGGCCAACATACATACTGGGAGTCCCACAAGGAGAGAAAGAAAGGGGAAGAAAGAATATTTGAAGAAATAATGGTCCCAAACCTAGCAAATTTTATAAAAACCATTAATCTATACAATGAGGAAGCTCAAAAGAGATCCACACCCAGATATATCACAACTAAACTATCAAAAGACAAAGAATCCTGACAGCAATAATAAAGAAGCACACTAATCTTGTACAGTGGACTCTCAATCAGATTAACAACTGATTTCTCATCAGAAACCATCCAGGCCAGAAGGCCTGGATGATACAATCAAAGCACTTAAACAAAAACAATAAAAGATTGTCAACCAAGAATTCTATATCTAGCAAAATTATTCTTCGAGTAATGGAGGGGAAATTAAGGCATTTCCAGATAAACAAAAACTGAGAGAATTTGTCTGTAACAGATCTGCCCTACAAAAATACTAAAGAGAATCTTTCAAGTGGAAGTGAAAAGATCCAAGTCAGTAATGCAAACCCACATGAATAAAGAGCACTAATATAAATAACTATATAGGAAAATATAAAAGACTCTATAAATATAGTTTTTTGTTTTGACTCTTTTTTTTCTTATGAGTTAAAACT
>NW_027533081.1:1562094-1562789 GCF_008692635.1 Crocuta crocuta | reverse complement strand
AAATTGTGTTAGCAGGTATATAAAATATATAAATAATGTACTTTGTATGACAAAACCAAGGAGGAGGAATGGAGCTATAAAGATGCAAAGTTTTTGTATACTATAGAAATTAAATTGATATTAACCCAAATTAGATTGTTATAAATTAAGAGCTTAATTGTAATCCTGAAGCAACACTAAGAAAGTGACTTGTAAAAATCATAAAAGAAATAATGAGATCATCAAAATGACCCACTAGAAAATATCTATTTAACACAGAAGAAGGTAGTGATAAAATAATAGAGAAACAAAGAAGACATAGACATAGAAAACAAATAGCAAACTGGCAGAAGTAAATCTTACCTTATCAGTAATTGCATTAAATGGATTAAACACTTACAGGGCAGAGATTGGCAGAATATTTAATGTTTTTTTTTAAAGCTTATTTATCTTGAGAGAGAGAAAGAAGCAGACCATGTAAACAGGGGAGGGACAGAAAGAGAGAGGGAGAGAAAGAATCCCAAGCAAGCTCTGCACTGTCAACGCAGAGCTTGATGCAGGGCTCAAACTTGCAAGCTGTGAAATCATGACCTGGGCCAAAACCAGGAGTTGGACACTTAAACAGCTGAACCGCCCAGGTTCAGGGGATTGGCAGAATATTAAAAAACAACAACAACAACAACAACAACCCATGATCCAACTATATATACTGTCTA
>NW_027533081.1:1494256-1561762 GCF_008692635.1 Crocuta crocuta | reverse complement strand
TGTCAACAGGAATATAATAATATATATAATATATTATAATAATATAATAATGGATTGAAAGAAGGATGGGAAAGATACACCATGTATATTATACCCAAAAGAAGCTGGATGGCTATCTTAATATCAGATAAAGTAGACGTTAAGATAAAAATTGTTACTAAAAACTTATATATATTCATAGCAACATTATTTATTTTATTTTTTTAAGTTTATATTTAAACTCTAGTTAACATATAGTGTTATATTAGTTTCAGGTATACAGTATAGTGATTCAGCACTTGAAGTATGACACTTAATCCACATCACCTGTTTTACCCTCCCGCCACCCTCCCACCTCCCCTCTGGTAACCATCAGTAACAACATTATTTATTTTATCCAAAAGATGGAAACAGCCCAACTGTTCCATCGACTGGTAAATGCATAAATAAAATGTATATTTCATACAGTGCAATATTTATTTGACAATAGAAAGAAATGTACAGTTGACCGTTCAGCAACATGAGTTTGAACTACACAGGTCTACCTATACATGGATCTTTTTTAGTAAATACAATACAGTATCGTAAATGTATTTTTTTTATGATATTCTTAACATTTTCTTTTCTCTAGCTTACCTTATTGTAGCAAATGCAGTATATAATACATACAATATACAAACTGTATGCTATTTGTTATTGCTAAGGCTTCTAGTCATCAGTAAGCTATTACTAGTTAAGTTTTTGAGAGTCAAAAGTTATAGATTTTTGACTGTTTCAGAGTCCATGACCCTAACCCTCACTTTGCTAAAGTGTCAACTTTACCGATATATGCTATACCGTGTTTAACCTTGGAAATATTAAGCTAAGTGAAAGATACCAGCACAAAAAAACACATATTGTATGATTCCATTTTTATGAGATGCTTAGAATAGTTATCTACAGAGATCACAAATGGGTAGGTAGTTGCTTTGACTGGGGGTGGAGTGTGGGAGCCGGGAATGGGCATTGACTGCTAATGAGGTTTCTGTTAGGGATGAAAGTATTTTAAAATTACATTGTAGTGATGGTTGTACAGTCTTGTGAATAAACTGAAAAACATTGGATAGTATGCTTCAAATGAATGAATTATGTGGTATATGAATTATATCTCAATAAAGTTGTTAATACCTTTAGGAATCATACTTATTTATAAGGAGATCATTATGTTTAAGAAATATTTTAAAAGAAAAGATTGTGGGGCACCTAGGTGGCCTAGTTGGTTAAATGTCTGACTCTTAATTTCAACTCAGGCCATGATCTCTCAGTTTGTGAGGTCAAGCTCCATGTGGGGTTCTGTGCTGGCAGTGCAGAGCCTGCTTGGGATTCTCCCCCTCTTCCTGCCCCTCCGCCAGTCATGCTCCGTATCTCTCTCAAAATAAATAAACATTTAAAAGTTAATGAATAAAAGATTATAAATCACAATGTTACTTATTTGTGTTTTACTGACAAAAATAAAAACCAACAAACAAAAAAATCCAAGCTAAAAACTGTTTCTACTCTCACTATACTTCTGACACCAAAGATGTTGTCTTTTCTACACCAAACAATTCTCTAATTCTCTGTGGACACCAGCTGGAGGTCCAAGAATTAGTGCAGACCTCACAGGTTAAGGGTTCAATCCCATAAGACTGCCCCCAGGTCTTCAGATGCCAGCCTCAAGTCCCAGGCCACCAGTACCTCTGACCAACAAGCTGTAAATCAGGGGTTCCCACAACCTTAGGTTTGATAATTTGCTAGAATGGCTCATATAGCCCAGGAAGTTACTATTACTGGTTTATTAAAAATGACATATATTAAAAAGGAGCTCTCTGAATGCCAATTCAGAGTTTTTTTAATGGAGATTTTCATTGGTCATCAACTCTGTCTCCAGGCCCATTTCCTTTCCTGGAGGTCAGGATGTGGTGAGGCTGAAAGTTCCAAACTGTTAAGTCCTTCTGGTGANATTCTCATTAGCTTACAAAAAAACACTTCTATCACTCTGAAGATTCCAAGGGTCTTCAAAGCTTTTTTCTCTCAAAGATGCACCAATCACTCATATCACTTAGGAAATTACAAGGGTTTTAGGAGTTCTGTGTCAGGAGCCAGAGATGAGGACTAAGTATGTATTTCTTATACTATCACATAAGCATTCAACGACAACAGCAAACCCATGGACATAAGGATAGACACGTAGACCAGTGGAATAGAACTGAGAGTCCAGGAGTAAACCCATACATTTATGGCCGATTGATTTTTGTCAGAAAAGACTATTCTCTTCAACAAATGGTGCTAAGATACCAGGATAGTCACATGCAAAAGAATGGAGTTGGACCCCTACCTCATACCATATGTATAAATTTAAAATGGATCAAAGACCCAAATATAAAAGGCAAAACTGTAAAACCTTGAGAAGAAAACATGGGAAATGTTCATAACTTTGTATTTGCCAATGGATTCTTAGGTATAACACCAAAAGTAAGATCAACAAAAGAAAAAATAGGTAAATTGGACTTAACAAAAATTAAAAACATGTGAATCAAAGGCATTGTCAAGAAAGTGAAAGGACAAACCTACAGAATGGCAGAAAATATTTGTAAATCATATATCTGAAAAGAGTCTATATCTAGAATATATAGAGAACACTTATAACTCAACAATAAAAAGATGTCCCAATATTAAAATGGGCAAAAAGACTTCAATAGACATTTATCCAAAGATACACAAATACCTGACAAGCACATGAAAAAATGCTCTACATCATTAGTCACTAGGAAATCGCAAATCAAAACCACAGTGAGGTACCACCCATTGGGATAGTTGTAATTTTTTTAATGGGTAATAACAAGTATTGGTAAGGATGTGGAGTAATTGGAATCCTTGTATATCAGTAGTGGGAATGTAAAATGGTTCATCTCCTGTGGAATACAGATTGATGGTTCCTCAAAAAATTTAACATTAAAGCTAGCTTTTGACCTAGCAATTCCATGCGTAGGCATCTAACCAAGAAAAAGAATGAAAACGTCCATACAAAAACATGTACACAGATATTTATAGCAGCATTCGTAGCTAAAAGGTGGAAACAACCCAAATGTTCACCATTGGATGAATGGATAAACCAAAATCTATACAGAAATGGAATATCACTCCACCCTTAAAAGGAGTGAAGTACTGATACAGGCTACAACATGGATAAACATTGAAAACCTCACTAAGTGGAATAAGACACAAAGGCCACATATTTTATGATCCCATTTATATGAAATATTTAGGTACATCTACAAGACTAAAGACTAGTGGTTGCCAGGGACTGAGGGGAGTGGAGATGGGCCCTAACTTTTAATACACATGGATTTTTTTGGATGATGGAAATGTTTGAAACCATATAGACATGGTGGTTGCACAATATTGTGAGTGTAGTAAATGTCACTAAATTGAACCCTTTAAAAATGGGTAATTTTATGTTATATGAATTTAATCTCAATAGTAAGGAGACAGGAGGAGAAAGAAGGGTGGATTTTGGCCCACACGGCCATTGTTTGCCTACCCCGTCCAAGCATTTTCAAACACTTCCCCTTTTCTTCCTTACCTTGTGACCTCCAGCCTGGGTGTCACTGGGAAGCCTTCCCTGACTCAACAGACTGTGTGAGGTCACAGCATCTCACTCTATCCTGGGTCATAGCAGGTCATAGCAGTCAGCACCGTATATTGACTTGCTTGTTTCCTTGCTAGAAACTCTTAACATATGCCCTTAAGGGAAGGGTCTGGGTCATACTCACTTTCCTTTTTTTTTCTTCTTTTTTCCTTTTTTTTTTTTTTTTAATGTTTATTCGAGAGAGACAGAGACAGAGACAGAGTACAAGCTGGGAAGGAGCAGAGAGAGGGGGAGACAGAATCTGAAGCAGGCTCCAGGCTCTGAGCTGTCAGCACAGAGCCCAACATAGGGCCTGAACTTGTAAACCATGAGATCATGACCTGAGTCAAAGTCTGACACTTAACCAACTGAGCCACGCAGGCACCCATATTCACTTTCGTTATCCTTAGCCCTTCACATGGTGCCTGGCACAAAATAAGGCATTTTTGCATTGAATCTTTGTCAGCTACAATCCTCAACATGCCCTTTCCCAAAGCATACAAAATACTCAGCACCCCCATGCGGTGGACTTTAGGCAGGAGCCTAAGGCTCAGAAGCAGGTCACAGACCCAAGGCTACACCTGTAGCCTGTAAGTGGGTCCATGAGGACAGGCAGTGCAGGAATCCAGGTCTGTCTTGATCTGAGGTGTTCTCTTTGCTACTCCTTTTCTTTTTGGCTTTGGTTTAGTCTTCTCTAGCATTGGGAGTCAGAGGCACTGTCTCTGTATTGTCTGCAATCTTCCCATCCTCTCCTGGGAGGGTGATTCTTGTCCTATACTTACTACTCTCATTTAAAAATATTATGGTTCATTCTGTTGTTAGAGTATACACATTTATATTTATCTACAAGTTGCTCCCCTGCTTCTCCCTCTTCCCAGCCTTTGGCAACCACTGGTCCACTCTGTCTCTTTGGATATTTAATATATGGAAATCATAACACGCGGCCTTTGTGAGTGCGTTTTCAAGGTTTATCCATGTTGTTGCATGAATTGGTATTTTGTGTAGTATTTTCACACAAGTCTGCCAATAGAAAAGTACGAAGGAAAGGATCTTTAAAGAGAAAAAAGTTAAAGCCTTTGTTTCCCTTTGTTTAAGTGGGGGTAGATGGCAGATACACTGAGGATCTGAATTTTACCCACAGACTGCATAGAGGCTCATTCAGCTGGGGTGGCAATTTGAACGTTGAGTTCTAAGAGCTTGAGCTGTAGTGCCGTCATGTCTCATTTACTTAGCTTTTTGAGCAACTTGACATTGGGTACAAATGTATTGAAATTCTTTGCTGGAAAATGTAAGTAAGTTCTAAGTTTTATGAAAGATATTAACCTTACTGGGTTTTATTAAATACAATTTTTGCTATTTATAAATTTCAGAAAACCCAATTTTCAGAATTAGCCCATAATCTCCTCCTGATTTAATTACTCTCTACACTTTAGAGTTTGTGTCCTCCCAGTACTTACTTTATATGAATATTTATGTGTGTGTGTAGAATGTATGTGTATATATATATATTTACATGTACATACATTGCATATGCATTCACATATACACAAACATACATATATGCATACCTGTGTGTATACACACATTTTCTGTTTAAAAAATTGAGACCATCTGTCTTACTGTTTTGAAGTCTTATTTTTTCCCCTGGTGTTTGCAGCCATCTTTCTACATCAATTTAGAGTTATATTGTGTCTTTTAATATCTAATAGGCTTATTTTTTATTAAAGAAACTATATCAACATATGAAACTTTCATTTTAGAAACATTTAACAATTTATATACTCTCTTTTCTTTCCCTTTCATTGCAAAATGTCTTTTCTTAGCAAAACCGTGTAGTTGGAGCAATGCAGCTCTACTCTGTGGATAGGAAGGTTTCACAGCCCATAGAAGGCCATGCTGCTGCTTTTGCAGAGTTCAAGAGCGAAGGGAATGCCAAGCCTGCCACCCTTTTCTGCTTTGCTGTCCGTAGTCCTGCAGGGGGCAAGGTAAGATCTCTACTTTGTTTTTTCCCTCAGAAAAATGTCCTCAGTCAGTGTTAGGGAGTCTGTACAAGTGTAAATCGGTAGCCACTTAGCCAATGCTCCAAAGCCAGTTTATAACTGGGAGTGGGGAACGGTCTGCAGGTGCTTCATGTAAATGAAGGCTTTTACAGTATTTAGAACAACTCATCTATTGTACATCTTGGTGGATTCACAGCCAATCTTTGTAAAGTTAGTGACGTGAAGTCAGCTATCAATTAATTGGTCCTTTTGCCCTAAAATTCCTCTTTGACAGAGTCTACTGAGCATGGGTTAGGCACACATGGTTTCTGCTCTCCCACAGCAGTCTTATGGAGGCAACAGCTGTGAAAGAATGAGTGTATGTTATCCTAACAAAAGACACAGGTCTGTGTGGTTGTGCCTAGGTACAGGGGTTGGGAGCTGCAAGGAGGAGGCCATGCTCTGGGAGCAAGTTGAGTTTTATTCGGCTTGAGTACATGGCTAGCATCTGTTTGGCAGGAGTGCCATGGGCAGAGCTGTGAGATCCAAGAATTCATGATGTCAGTGAGACCTGTGGTTCCAAGGTTGCATCAGTCGCTTGGAAAGGGGCGTCANAAGAGACTATTGAATGCTGACAAAAACTGAGGACTGATGGATGTGGGGGGGAGGGGGGGATGGGCTTGGAGGAGGACACTTGTGGGGATGAGCACTGAGTGTTATGTGGAAACTAATTTGACAATAAACTATTTGTGTAAAAAAAAAAATAATAATAATAGTAAAAAAAAAAAAGGGGCCTCAAAACAGTGCCCTTATCTCAGTATACTCTTATCATACTTCCTGAACTCATTATTTTGGGTTGGTCACTAGCCCTGAAGTAGTCCCCAAAGAAGAAGAGCACTGAATCAGTATGTGGCTTCCTAGACTTCCTCATCTTGAAAATTCCTAATTGTATACTTTGGTCTCTTATGTAATATACATCATACCCTCCTTAATTGAGAACCAATAGAAAAATAGGAGTCAGGCAAAAGTATCAGCCTGTACAAAGAACTTGCTCTACTCCCTCACCTTAGACTGAGGCTTCCCACCTTGTCACAGACAGAGCCGGGCAACCACAGGCACCCTTGCAAGAGCAGAACCCATCATGGCCAAGCTGCCTGTGAAGAAGAGCACAGAACAGGCACCCCTGTAAGACAGGTGTGCCTGCTTATCTCCTGCACTCAGCTGTCAAGCAGGCTGGTCCCCCCAGGGCAGTCTTCCATGGCAGGGATCCCCATAGCCACCTGTCGCAAGAGCCACCTCATATTCTGTGGTTGAATCTCTCCTTCCCTCCCATAGTGGCAGGTGGGGTCCCTTCAGTGATATTCTCAGCCTGTGCCCCTTCCACAGGCCTGCTTTCTAATCAAGCCCAGCTGCACTTACGGCAATGGCTGTCTAGCCTCCTCATATGGATCCCAGTTTTGTCTGGACTCCAGTTCCTTGTTCCTTTCTCACAGGCAGGTACCACTTGTTATAGTCTCGCCCTTCTCCCACCACCTCCCAAAGAAGCCTGACTTCTTTACCCAGGCCCCCACTTCTGTTGGCAGTACCACCATCCTTCCCAACTCCTAAGCAAGAAACCAGAGCTCTCAAGCTCCATTCTGTTTGCGTTGCCACTGTCCAACTTCTAACAAGTCTTACATCTGTGGCAGATGAGGCCCTTGTTACCTGTATTTGGGTTAGAGAATAAGTCCTCAGACTCACTCCACCCATTAAAAAGAATTTTCTCAAACTACCAGTTCTCTTAAAGTGCCCATATGCTAGGAGTTTCAGTCTCCCTGCATCTTAACTCGCAGTGGCCCCTGCTCACTTGCTACATCAGCCCTCCCCTTCTGGCCCATCTCTCCGAATGCCTCAAACACCTCTTTGGTGTTTCTCCTCTCCCTCTCTGCCAGGCCAAATCCAAACTAAGTATACACTCATAAGTTTCCTCTACTGGGCACCCCTTCTAACCCTTGTTGTTTCATGTCTCTGATCCACCTCCACTGATGATTTTTTGCCTCAGACTCTGTTTTTGTTATTAGATGAGAGGAACTTGAAGCTGTTCTGATAAAAGGGATAGAATCCCTTGTCCACTGTCATTCTTCCCGCTTCTCCAAGGATTTTTATGACCCCCAGCATAACCTTGAAAAACTCTAAAGCCTTTGGCATGATCAACTGTCTTGTGAGTTTGGCGTTCAGTTACACGATCTTGTATGTTGATATGTGTTAGCCTGAGCCCATGTCAGGAGAGCCCCTTGTTTCATGGGCATCCACACTAATGCCCAGGGAAGGGGGTCACTACCCTTCAGTCAACATGCTGGAACTAAACTTTGCTCAGGTTTCTGGCATTGGTTCTTCCTGTTGTCCTTGGTGGTGGGCAGCAGGTTAGTGAATAGCATGAGCACTCCAACCAAGAGATTGTCTTGTCTTGTTTGAATGTAAGTTTTATCATTAGTCTTACAGAGAATGGACTATGGCTCTACTTACCATTGTGCATTAGTTAGTATTAGTCTGCCACCAATATGTTTACTTGGATTGACCTAAATCTCTTCTCTAGTTGCACATAATTGAAGTTGGACAGCCTGCAGCAGGAAACCAGCCTTTTGTAAAGAAAGCTGTGGATGTGTTTTTCCCTCCAGAGGCTCAGACTGATTTCCCAGTGGCTATGCAGGTATGAATGTGCTGCCTGCTATGTGAGTTAGAACAAACCATGGATCTTGGGTGGAGGAGAACAGCAGATAGCAGGTTCCTGTGCTGCAGAAGAAGCCCAAATAGACACTTTAGAACATGGAGAAGATAATGTCAGTGTTCATGTTTTAACTAATGCTGCCTTAACAACACTCTGGAAAGGAGCACTCTTTTCACAAACAGGACTTTGTCCAACTCATATACCAAAGTCCCAGACCTTTGCCTTTTTATTATAAAAGATTAAACGTTCACTGTAGTACAAAAATATAAAGAAGAAAACAATCTTCTTTAGCTAAACCAATTCGATATAAAATATATCAAAGATCTCACTATTTGTTATATTTAAAAGTTAGATACACCCTTTCTGGACAAAATTAGAAACCCATCATATATGTAAAATCATACATTATATATGTAAAATCATACCGCCCCCCCCACCCATTTTTGGTCAGTACATCATAGGCATTTCTATAAGGTCTGACATTCTTTGTTAATATTTTGGGATATAAACATTTATTTTTAGGTGTATACTATAATTGTAGGATAGTTTAATTATTTGCTTTTTATCTGTTCTCAAATATTTGACAATACATGATGGTTTCTGTTTTAATTTTTTAATGAAATTTTAAAGCTAGATTTCTAGAAATAGGTATGTGATCAAATGCAGTTTTTTTCCCCAAAGTGAAATTGGCCTTTTCTGTATCTTACAGAAATACATATTGTCTATCAATTTCCAGTAATATCAATAAACATAATAGTAGAATTAAATATCCACTGAAATCCTACCCCACTGTTAACTGTGACTGCCCCCTTTGGAAGTATCTTTGTATGCATGCATTTACAAAGATAGACACAAATAGAGTCTTATGAAATGGCTTGGCACTGACATTGGGCTTTATGACCTTCTCTCACTCTGTAGCAGACCATCCCATGCCAACAAAATGCATATAATATTTTGATGTCTGTATCTATTCTGTGGATGTGCCCTAATTGACTTAGACAATCCCCCATTGGGTATTTATGTTTACTGTGAATGCTTCTAGGAGCATTGTTGTCCATATATCTTTGTGCATCAGTCAAAGGATAAACTCCTACATGTGAAACTGCTGGGTTAGAGACATGTGCACAACACTGGCCAGTTCCTACTCTTGTCGCCACTTCCCTGATAGCTGGACAGTGTCCAGTGAGCTTCATGTCCTTCCTGTGATTAATGTGGAGATAGAATGGTTTACCACTCATACACATCTTGTTAATTAGCTCTTCCTGATCTTGGCAGTTTTTCTCTTGGGGTCTTTATCTTACTTGTAAGAATTCTAGTTTTTGGATACTAAGTGCCTGATGTATTTCAAATAAATATTTTTTCATAGTCATAACAGAAGTTTATTTGTGGTGTGTTCCACCTTGTAGAAGTTTTGCATTTTTATGTGGCTTTAGTGTCATGTTTTGAAAAGAATTCTACATCCCATAGTTATGGGGTGAAGAAAATATTCACCACATTTTCTTCTATTACTTTCTTTGTTTTATTTGCTTTTTTAAAAAAGTTTTAATGTTTATTTTTGAGAGAGAGAGACAGAATGTGAGTGGGGGAGGGGTACAGAGCAATGGAGACACAGAATCCGAAGCAGACTCCAGGCTCTAAGCTGTAAGCACAAAGCCCGACATGGGGCTCAAACTCACAGACCACCAGATCATGACCTTAGCTGAAGGCAGACACTTAACTGACTGAGCCACCCAGGAACCCCCGTTTTATTGGCTTTTTATGTAAAAATCTTTGACTCATCTGGAATTTACATTGATCTAAAGAATAGGATGGAAAGCCAGTTCTTTACTCTTATCCTGCATCCCCATATATGCCAGCTGGTTATATTAACATGGTGATATGAAATACCTACTCATTCATGTTAAATTCCTGTATGTTTGATTCTACTTCAAGATTCTCAGTTCTGTTTGTTTCTATTTCTTCCTATGGTAGTACCCCACTGTATTTTTTACAACCATACTTTTAAATTACTATAGCTTTGAGGGGTGCCTGGATGGCTCAGTTGCTTAAGCCTCCAACTTCAGCTCGGGTCATGATCTTGAAGTTCATGGGTTCAAGGCCCACGTTGGGCTCTGTGCTGACAGCTCAGAGCTTGGAGCCAGCTTCAGATTCTGTGTCTCCCTCTCTCTGCCCCTCCCCCTCTCACTATATGTCTCTCTCAAAAGTGAATAAACACTAAAAACGTAATAATAAACTAAAATAATAAAATAAAATAACATAACTATAGGTTTGGGGCACCTGGCTGACTCAGTTGTTGGCTGTGACTCTTGATCTTGGGGTGGAGATCTTTTAACTTTTAAAATAAATAAAATTACTATCGGTTTTATAATAATTTTTTAAAATTTGTTATGTTTTATTTTTGAGAGAGAGAGAGACAGCGTGAGCAGGGGAGGGTCACAGAGAGAGGGAGATACAGAATCGCAAGACAGGCTCCAGACTCTGAGCTAGCTATCAGCACAGAGTCCAGCGTGGGGCTTGAACCCATGAACCATGAGATCATGACCTGAGCCGAAGTTGGACACTTAACCGACTGAGCCACCTAGGCGCCCCTATAATAATTTTTTTAAAAGAGAATGACAGCACAAGCAGTGGAGAGGGGCAGAAGGAGGGAGGGAAAGAGAGAGAGAATCCCAAGCAGGCTCCACACTCCGCGTGGAGCCCAGTGCAGTGCTTAATCTCACGACCGCAAGGCCATGACTTGAGCCAGAATCAAGAGTAAGATGCTTAACTGTCTGAGTCACCCAGGTGCCCCTATAATAACTTCTTTTTTTAACATATATTTATTTTTGAGAGAGAGAGAGACAGAGACAGAGACAGAGTGCAAGCACGGGAGGGGCAGAGACAGAGGGAGACAGAATTTGAAGCTTCAGCCTCTGAGCTGTCAGCACAGAGCCTAATGTGGGGCTCGAACTCACGAACTGTGACCTGAGCTGAAGTCGGACACTACACCAACTGAGCCACCCAGGCACCCCCCTATAATAACTTTTTAAAGCTTATTTTGTTTTTAGTAATCTCTATACCCCACACAGGGCTTGAACTCATGAATTCGAGCCGTAGATCAAGAGTTGCATGTTTTTCCAACTGAGCCAGCCAGGTGCCCCTTACAATATTTAACTTGACAAGTTAATCAGTCTTTCTCCCACCCCTTTAGGATTTCTCATGTGTTAAATCTTCTGTAGGAGTTAACACAACTTGTTAAATGTCAAAAGTTACTAAATGGTGGTGGAGGGTAAGCTGAAATGTGAACACAGTATGTGAGGTCTTTATCCAGAACTTTCCCCTGATTTTATGAACTTACAGCTTTTTCTACAAGAATTTGGCGAGGAAGTAGGGAGAAGATAGTTATACCTGAAAGATAAGTGGAAGAGCCTCATTTATTGGACCTTTATTTGAGAAAAGTTGGGCAAAGTGTTGGCTTTAAAACTATTCTCAAGTGGGTAGGACTGGAATCAACTTGGGATCCACGTCTCAGCAGAGCACTGCTCCCCACCAATAGTAAATGATCTCTTGGGCTTAGAAACTCAAGACCTTCTTTCATCATTTGTCAGCTCTTTTGCCCTGTTTGGCTTTTCAATTTTCTCTCTGTTCTCTATCTTCCTATAGATTGGAGCTAAACATGGTGTTATTTACTTGATCACAAAGTATGGCTATCTTCACATGTATGACCTGGAGTCTGGCGTGTGCATCTACATGAACCGTATCAGTGCTGATACAATCTTTGTCACAGCTCCACATGAATCTACTTCTGGAATTATCGGTGTCAACAAAAAGGGACAGGTATGGAACTTTGAGGGTTCAACTCCCACCTTTTCCATTCACTAGGGTCTAGAGCTTCACTTTTACTCCTTCTCCAAGAAGGTGATCAAGTATAGTTAACTCCTGTTATTAAACTTATGCCCATGTCTCCCTTCTCCTTCCTGCCATTACTTTGCCTCTCAGTGCTACTCCTAACACAGGATCAATTCTGAGAAGAGAATAGCTCCCTTCCTGCATGAAGCTTCTCCCGATGAAGCAGCAGTTCTCATACACACCAGACCAGACACATATTGATTAGGGAAGGTTGAAAAGCAGGTACTGTGCTACTTAAATTACCTCTCCCAACTAAAGTTAAAAAGATTGTTAAAATAAGAAAATCTGTGCCTTAAAAAAAAAGAACATTTAAAAAGAAAAACTGTCAGTTCCACCCACCCAAATAGGTCATTTTGGCAGAGTCATCATCTTGGACACATCACTGGTCAATGTCCATGCAACTTTATTTTTTTCTCACTTGGTATTTTTATAGTCTTTTAAAACAACTACGTGGAACCCCATGCCTCTACCATGATACTGTGTTATGTTGCCATTAGGTGTTTGGCTCCTGTGCATCCTGTCACTGTCAGAGCCAACATTCTAGGCATACTCAGCCTGAGCTTTAGAATTTTGCTGATACTGCAGTGTCTGAGAGCAGAATGTAGTAGTAGTAAGTGTAAATGGAGCACTTTTCTAGGCTAGGCCATCTCACTTCTTGGGTCTTTATAGGTGCTGTCTGTCTGTGTCGAGGAAGATAACATTGTGAATTATGCAACCAATGTGCTTCAGAATCCAGACCTTGGTCTGCGCTTGGCCATTCGTAGTAACCTGGCTGGGGCAGAAGAGTTATTCGTGAGAAAATTCACTACCCTTTTTGCACAGGGGAGCTATGCTGAAGCCGCCAAAGTAGCAGCATCTGCACCAAAGGTAATGGCCCAGAACACTGTGCACCGATCTGAGAGTGAAATAAATTGTAAAAGCATTCAACTACTGATCTTGGGGTGTCTTACTGTTTTGTTAGTTGTTTTAGCTTTAAAATTTGTGCCAATGGCATGACCACAATGAGAAATAATCAAAAAGCACAGTCCTGCTCCAACAACATTTTTTTATTCTCTTCCATTTCTTATCTATGTGCATACATATTTCACATGCAGCTTTTTAGCTTAGGAAATACAGAACCATATTATACATCAAGTAGTTGTATCCTGTTTTATTTAGTCATATTCTACTCTCAACTTTTTCTGCTCATCTAGAGTGTAACAGTACTGATTAGGGCATTTTCTTCTATTTATTTCATTAGGATAAATTGTCCTTGGCCTAGATCTGCTCCTGAGTAAATAAAGGGTTTTAAGTTGCTATTCGTTAAAAGGATTTCTTCTTTCTGGTGATAGTTATGAACAAACCATTTCTAGTCTTCACACAGGACTTTTGAGTATTTTGGGGTTTTTTGTTTTTGTTTTTTACATTTATTTATATTTGAAAGACAGAGTGAGACAGTGTGTGAAAATGGAGGAGGAGCAGAGAGAGAAGGAGACACAGAATCTGAATCAGACTCCAGGCTCTGAGCAAGCTGTCAGCACAGAGCCGACATGGGGCTCGAACCCATGAACTGTGAGATCATGACCTGAGCTGAAGTCAGATGCTCAACCGACTGAGCCACCCAGGTGCTCCGACTTTTGAGTATTTTGAATTAGAACATATTAATGGTAGATCTTCATGATTGGCAGGCTGATTTAAAAGCCTAATTCTCACTGCAGCATGCTAGGAAGAAGACCATTGCTAGAAGTCACCTGTGGGGCTGAGACCCACTGTGCTTTTGAGTTTTGCTGAAAGTGGAAGTCATTGCCTTGCTAGAGGACTTTCTATCCCTGACAATTAATTCAGTGTGGAATTTCCATCGACAATGTTTTTAAACATTTATTTATCTTTAAGAGAGATACAGAAGGTCAGTGGGGAGGGGCAGAAAGAGAGGGAGACACAGAATCTGAAGCAGGATCCAGGCTCCAAGCTGTCAGCAGAAAGCCTGACACAGGACTCAAACCCACAGACTGTGCTATCGTGACCTGAGCCGAAGCTGGACACTTAACCAACTGAGCCACTCAGCCGCCGGGCAATTTTTTTTAATGTTTATTTATTTTTGAGAGAGAGAGATAGAGCATGAGCAGGAGAGGGACAGAAAGAGAGTGAGACACAAAATCTGAAACAGGCTCCAGGCTCTGAGCTGTCAGCACAGCCTACGAGTACAATGTAACAGTCTACGTTTCCATTTGTCATCAGGGAGTCCTGCGTACCAGTGACACAGTTCGGAAGTTCCAGAGTATTCCTGCCCAGCCTGGGCAGGCCTCTCCTTTGCTCCAGTACTTTGGAATCCTCCTTGACCAGGGTCAGCTCAATAAACTTGAATCCTTAGAACTTTGCCGTCCAGTGCTTCAGCAGGGACGTAAGCAACTCTTAGAAAAATGGCTGAAAGAAGATAAGGTACAAACACTTATGAAATCACAGCCCTCAGCACAGTTTGTAAACTAGATCACAGGCTTCTCTGGTCCTAATCTTGCCTTCTCTCTTTGGCGCACCACAGCTGGAATGTTCGGAAGAACTTGGAGATTTGGTCAAAACCGCTGACCCTACACTCGCTCTGAGTGTATATCTTCGAGCAAATGTGCCGAGCAAAGTTATCCAGTGTTTTGCAGAAACAGGCCAATTTCAGAAAATTGTCCTCTATGCCAAAAAGGTAATGCATACCTAACCATTAGCATTTCACAGGTAATTAATTTGTGGTGGGCGGTTGCCGATTCTGAAGTTTATAAAATACCATTCCTTCTATGGAAGTACTTTGGTGTGACTTGTCAGTGTTGCTGTTAGCATTTATCATTCAGTATGATCCTATTCTCTTCAGTTTTTTATTTTCCTGTCTTATGTTTACAGTCCTTTCAGTTCCCTTCCACTTGGGGATTTTCCTGTAATTTTATCTTGTTCTTTTTCTCCCTTGTCCTTCACACCCCTCAGCACTGCCTGTGTGTTAAATCCGTGTTTCAGCAGGCTTCTACTGCAGCTTGTCCCTGAAGCTCAGTGGACACTGCGCTGGGTGTTGGTCAGAGCTTGCACACTGGTTGGGGTGACTTCTTTATGGTCCAGACTGTTTGTGTAGTTGATTATGTCTCTGCATACATGGTCAGCACCTTGAAATGGACATTGTGTTTGGCAGAGGCCCTGCACATACACATGCTAATGTTGCCCCTCATTTCTTTGTAAACACAGGTTTAAAACAAAGGATGGGAGCTTTTTTTTTTTTTAAATGCTCAGAGTGTTTTGTTTATTTGTCTGATGGGTGTTCCCTTTCCTCTAGGTTGGCTATACCCCAGACTGGATCTTTTTACTGAGGAGTGTGATGAGAATCAGTCCAGACCAGGGCCTGCAGTTTTCTCAAATGCTAGTGCGAGATGAGGAGCCATTGGCCAGCATTGACCAGGTGAGCACAAGTTGTTTGGGATACATTTTATGGCTTTGTATAGCTGTCAGGATTGCTTTTTATTTGTTTTTCTCTTACCAGTGTCTTCCAGTCTTAAAAAAATCTGCTGTACCAGAGGACCTTATCTTCTATTATTTTATTACTTGAATACCGTCATTTACCTTTGTTTTGAAGTATTTTAGAGGATTCATCTGTTGTGAGAATCTTACTTCTTTTGTGTGGTGGTTGGTGGTGGGGAGTAAGGATGTCATTTTCAAATGGTAGCCCCACTTCATTGCCCTCTGCTGACTAAGGCCACCTGAACTCTCTCTGTGTACTGGTTATGGTAAGTGCTTTCAAGTCTGTAGACTTTCATCTTTGGGTGTCTGGCTCATCTGGGAGTTAGGTGGACATGAGACCATTATTTTAGCATAACACACTTAGGTTTTAGACGTAAACAGATGTCAAGTCACCTTCAGCAAACTAGGTACAATGGGCTCTGGGTAATACAGAGAGATATGTAACAAAGGTTGAAGCAAGGCAAAACCAACAAGCTGTATAGATGTAATTATAAATGCATTCATACTGGGTTGATACATCTTGGAATTTGCAGGTAGTTTGGAGATCATGTTGAAAGGAATTGAGCCAAATTTACATAGATTTCAGGGAGAAAGAAGGCTCCAGAATACATCGGATTATATTTCATATTTCTAAAGTATTTTTAATGTAAACTTTCTCTTATATTTTAAATATGGAAACAGTTATACAATCAGTAAGTTCATTACCTTTATTTCACTTCTTACTAAGGCTTATTCTTTAACATCTATTTAACTTTAATGATTGGTGTCTAAGTCAGTGTTTGTATTTACCTAACTATGCCTGAATAATGAGAGTATAAGAGCTAGACACCAGGTATTGATTGCCTCTAGGATTTGATTAAGTAATAGATTGTTAAGATTGCTTCAATCCCATCAAAGTACTTCCTTTGATCTACTTGAGTAAAAATGCCCTGTTGGTGAGTACGATGCAAGTGATAATAATTTCACAAAATTACCTAAAAAGTAATGGCCATGAATTATTTGAATTTTGATGATATGAGAAAATGCAGGGCACTGGCTGGCTCAGTCAGAAGAACGTGTGACTCCTGTCTCAGGGTTGTGAGTTTGAGCCCCACATTGGGTGTAGAGGTTAATAAGAAAAATTAAAACTTTAAGAAAAAAAGAGAAAATACAAAGGAAGGGACTAATTGTTGAATTTCTAAATGAGGTTTAATTTCAAAAACTATCTGAATAGGAAAATAAAAGTTTCCTTTGGGTAAAAATGTGGCTTGCAATCCGTTTCAGATTGTAGACGTTTTCATGGAAAACAGTTTAATTCAGCAGTGTACATCCTTCTTGTTGGATGCCTTGAAAAATAATCGCCCATCTGAGGGTCACCTCCAGACTCGCCTGTTGGAGATGAACCTGATTCACGCACCCCAGGCAAGTGACATTTCTAGGCTCTAACCACAGGACAGAGCACCTGTTTCTCTTCTGTGTGGGACTTGCACACCTAAACACAGTGGCTTTGGGCTGGGATGTGCTAATGCCTCAGGAGACACTCTCTAGGACTTTCCTGCAAGAGAGTTCCAGAATCCATGGTGCAGAACTTTCGTAGAGACATTTGCAACTGGAACATCTTTTCTTTTCATTTCGTTTTTCTTCATTGTGGTAAAGTATACATTAAAAAATTTACCATTTTAACTACTTTCTGAAGTTTTTTTAAATATTTATTTGAGAGAGCAAGAGACAGTGAGCACGTGAATAGGAGGGGGCAGAGAAAAGGAGAATCCCAAGCAGGTTCCACGCTGTCAGAGCAGAGCTCGATGTGGGACTTGATCCCACTAAGTGTGAGATCATGACCTGAGCCAAAATCAAGAGTCAGATGCCTAACCAACTGAGCCATCAAGGCACCCTTACCATTTTAACCATTTTTAAGTGCACGGTTTAGTGGCTCTAAGTACATTCACAATATTGTGCAGCCATTACCACTGTATATTTCTGGAACTTTTTATCAACATGAACAGAAAATTTGTACCCATTAAGCAGTAACTCCCCATTCTCTCCCCCAGCCCTTGGTAACTCCTGTTCTACTTACTGTTTCTATGAATTTGCCTATTCTAGATACTTCATATAAGTAGAATCATATTATATTTGTCCTTTTTTCTGGCTTGTTCACTTAATATATTATTTTCAGGATTCATCCATGTTGTAGCATACATTAGAATTTCATTCCTTTTTATGTCTGAATAATATTCCATCGTATGTGTATGCCACATTTTCTTTATCTATCTACTTGTTGATGACACTGGGTTGCTTTCACCCTGTAGCTGTTGCAAATAGTGCTAGGAATATTGGTGACAAGAATCAGCTTGAGTTCCTGTTTTCAGCTCTTTGGGGCATCCATCCAGAGTGGAATTGCCAAATCATACGGTAATTCTGTATGTAACTTGTTGTAATACCACCATACTATATTCCAAGTGCTACATCATTTTATATTCCCACCACAATACATGAGTCTTCCAGTTTCTTCATATCCTGGCCAACATTTGTTATTTTCTGTATATGTTTAAAAAAATAATATAGCATCTGACTTTGGCTCAGGTCATGATCTTGCAGCTTGAAAGTTCAAGCCCCACATCGGGCTCTCTGTTGTCAGTGCAGAGCCAGCTTCAGATTCTCTGTCCGCCTCTCTCTGCCCCTCCTCCACTCTACCTCTTTCGCTCTCTCAAAAATAAATAAATTGGAAAAAAATAGCTATCCTAAATGAATGTGCAGTGGTATCTCATTGTGGCAGTGCATTTCTTGACCTGAAAATTGGTGGAAGGGCTGTGATTAAATCACATGTATATGCCTTTTCCTTTTTTGGTTAATTTTGGATATGTATACAGGAAAGGAGTTTGAAAAAATTCCCATCACGCTGTTAACCACAATTGTCTGAGTGGACAGGATTGTCATTCACTTTGTTCTTTACTCACTTGTCTTCTCATTTTTTTTCTTTATAATCACATATTGTTTTTGTCATTATAATGGAAACAGTATGTTAATTATATTGTTGTGTGATTTCAGATTATTCAAATCCACAAGTTAGCTGCAGTTGTGTGGGTCATATCCAACCTCCAGGAAACAAAAGTGTTATTAACTTGCTGTTTGCTGTACTGTTAAACCCTTATGACTAGATGATTATGTGTGATGATAGTTTTTAATAAGTGAGATTTGAAAGTGGCACCTGGGTGTCTCAGTCCATTAAGCATCTAACTCTTGATTTCGACTCAGGTTATGATCTCTTGGTGAGTTCAAGCCCTCTGTTGGGCTCTGTGCTGGTGGAGCAGAGCCTGCTTGGGATTCTCTCTCTCCTCCTCTCTCAAGATAAATAAACCTAAATAAATAAGCAAGCAAGCAAGCAAGCTTTGAAACAGAAACTAAGTACCATTCAGGAACTGAGCAGATAGACCCTAAGAAGAGCCCAAACCCTGAAGAGGGGTATCCTAGATTGGCACATGGCTGGGTACAATGCCCAAAACATTGGGACAGTTCTCTCTGGACATTGGAGGCTGGATGATGTTTTCTTTCTTGGCTCATCTGTGTTTTCTGAGTTCTTTAAACTGCACTATTGCTATAATAAGGGGGAAACTTCTTAAGAATTTTTTTAATGTTTTATTTCTGAGAGAGAAAGAGAGAGAGACAGAGTAAGCAGGGGAGGGTCAGAGAGAGAGGGAGACACAGACTCTGAAACAGGCTACAGGCTTTGATTTGGCTGTCAGCAGAGAACCTGACGCGGGGCTCAAACCCACGAACCACGAGATCATGACCTGAGCCAAAGTCGGACGCTTAACCAACTAAGCCACCAGGTGCCCCAAGGGGGAAACTTTTTTAAAAAGAGGATAGTAAGGACAAGTCTAAGGAAACAAAGGGTGGGGGGATCAGGTAAGCATCAGATATTACAAAACTCTGCTCTCAGCACTTGGTTTGGTTGGTTTCCTCTGCAGGGAGCCCAGAATGTACATTCTCCTGGAACAGCATGGTATTAGGCTAGGTCTGTGGTCACCATGTACTTGGTTTGTGCTCCATATCCTGGGAGAAATGGGAAAGAGTGTGCAGCTCATCAACAGTAGCTACTTGTTAGATATGGAGGGTCAGATTACTTAGCAAGACAGCAAGGTTAGTTGTTGACCCACTCATTCTTAGTCCAGAGGTTGCTTATTTAAAGATGATATTAAGCCTCATCAAAATTCTTTCTGGGAGGGTTAGTTGTTTTTCAAACATTCCCACACACACCTAATTCTGCCTTTAACCAAGTTGAGAAATTTTGTGAAGTTTCTCAGTAGGATTTATTACTTCCAGGTCTAATTGTGACTGTTGCTAGTCCAAGGATTCAGCTCATTAAAGAAGGAGGCCTGTGTAGACTCATGCCCTCACATTGACCATGATCTTGCCATAGAAAACTGTACAAATGTGAAAGCCTTTAGGGCAAGGCCTCAGCCTTATACACACCTGACTCTACGCCCTAGGAGGACAGAGCCTTGTTTGAAAAGGCTGAGGTGACTTGGAAGGATGGCTAGCACTCTGCTCAGAGGTGGGCAAGGACATAGACCTGTTGAAGCCCTTCTCTCCATGAGCAAGTGTTCTGGAGCTGGGGGGCATGGTTTGAGGAGCTGTTCTTAAAAAGTTATTGCCACTGTTCAGTCTTTCTCCCTGGCCTCCCATTTCATAGGTTGCAGATGCCATCCTTGGAAATCAGATGTTTACTCATTATGATCGGGCCCACATTGCCCAGCTCTGTGAAAAGGCAGGCCTCCTGCAGCGTGCGCTGGAGCACTACACTGACCTCTATGACATCAAGAGGGCTGTGGTCCACACTCACCTCCTCAATCCCGAGGTATGGTGCACCCTTGGGGCATTCCTGTTGTGACTGGCATGCATCTGTCATTAGGGTCACAGGCTCCCGAAATTCCCTGGGTCCATGGTTGTGGGACTGTGGCATGTGTCTTCCCTTTGCATGAGCCACACTGCTACTATACACAATTTTCACTCAGCCCACACACAAGCTTCACTTGCTCACCCATGCATTAGGACCCACATTACCTCTTTCTTTCCATTTTCTACCTTTGACTTAGCCTAATAGAGAGAACCTGTTAATATCAACAGCTCTAGCAGGGTTGCCTGAAACTATTAACAAAAGCTAATAGATATTACATTTCCGTTTATAGAATAAGTTTTGGTATCAGCTGTGGGGTTTCTCAGGGTCTGTGACAGCTTGATGAACTATTTAGGTTAGTTATCCTGAGTTTACTCCCAGCTCCCACTTTGTACCACACCCCTTTTAAGTGAAAATTCTTTATATTCCTGACCTTCAGCGATAATGGAAAACTTGCCAATTACTTTGCCAGTATTGGCAACATCTAGGATGGTACTTAGCTGTGAATAAACTTCTTCTTGCTTCCCAGTGGCTCGTCAGCTTCTTTGGCTCCTTGTCTGTGGAGGATTCTTTAGCGTGTCTCCATGCTCTGCTGTCTGCCAGCATCAGACAGAACCTTCAGCTGTGTGTGCAGGTGGCCTCCAAGTACCACGAGCAGCTGGGCACACAATCCCTGGTGGAGCTCTTTGAATCTTTCAAGAGTTATGAAGGTAAACCTAACACCCTCCGGCCAACTGCACCTCCTGCTCAGGTGTCGGTGTCTGCCTGCCCAACCTCACAGCCTTCCTTCAGGCCAGGCCAATGTGTTAGTCAGTGGCAGATTTCTGGTGTCTAGTGTGTTATCCAGCTTAGGTAGCTTTTTTGGCATTTGCAAAGGAAACATTTAGTTGATTGGTGTTGGTGGGGACACTTAGAATCCCCTAGTGTCCCTGGAGCCTCTGTAGAACTGAGCATCTGTCACACAGTGTGCTGCAGAGTTCACCAATAAGCCAGAACTAGTGACACTAGAGTGCCTGGTTCTGAGAGGGTGGCCCTTTTGGCTTCCCCTGAGTCACAGTTCTACGGAGACTCAGTGATGTGTGGCTGCTAGGCTGGCAGGCCTGATTGTGGTTGGTGTCCTTTGCCCTCCTGTGGGCATCACACCAAGAATTTGCTGGTAGGGGGATGGCCTTCCCAAGTGAGGGTCTTTTGGGGACAGGCTGGGGCATAGGGGATAGAAACAATGACAGAAACAGCATCTGTCCAGTGAGGTGTTAAGCCACTGCCCTGTGCCTAGTGAGGATGGGATGTTGGAGGAATGAAAGCGAGAGCTGCCTTCAGGGAGCTGCCCTTGTCAGAAGACACCATCGCAGGAAAGGCTGTAGCAGCAATTAGGTTGTGCTGGGCGGGAGATAGCAAAAGAGTAATGTTGGTGGGAACTGTCTGCCTTTAGAGTTTGGTTCCTTCCCCAGGTTATAGCCAGTGACCTCCTCAGGGAAAGTGGTCTTCTCCAGTGTATCCTCTCCTGCTCTTGTCACCAGTACCTCCTGGCCAGCTCCTGTGACGGTTAGGAGATGGTTAACCTCTGATGAACAGTGTTGCTTTGTGACTCACCATGCACTCCAGTCCACAGTGGTTCCACGTGTGCCATCAGCTTGATGTCAGGGAGCAGACTCTGTTTGGAGGCTCCCATTGGAAGCCTCTGCTTTCCTGTTCCTGGTGTTCTTTTTAGAGCAGCAGTCATACGGCCCTCTCAAGTTACCTCAGTTTGAATTATTCTTGAAGATGACCATCTAGGGTATTCCTGGGCCCCCCAGATGGATTCCATATACACACAGTATTTCACATTAGAACATCCCAGGTATACCTCCCAGATTTGATGGAAATCTGACTAGCTATTTGGAGGAGATGCCAAAGCAGAAGAACTTCACATAGATTTTGTAAGTGTTGAGTGGACTGTGGGTGCTGGGAGAGTGGAGCACTATTGTTGTGGGTTGGACCATCAAGGGCAAGTGGGCTACCACTATGGAGGATGCAGGTGGATATTATGAGGGCATAAGATGGAACAGTCTCTCTTCATAGGCCTCTTCTACTTCCTGGGCTCAATTGTGAACTTCAGCCAAGATCCAGATGTGCACTTGAAATACATTCAGGCTGCCTGTAAGACGGGACAGATCAAGGAGGTGGAGAGGATATGCCGGGAGAGTAATTGCTACAACCCAGAACGGGTGAAGAATTTTCTGAAGGTGAGTGTGTTCAGGCATTGCCTCCTTCCTTGAGCAAACCATCAGCCAGCTGCCCAAGAGTTGGAAAGCTGGCTTTGTCTCTGCCAGTGTTCCTTGGATCCTTAGTGCAGAGCTCTACTTTGGCCTCAAGTTCTTACAGAAGTCCACTGTTCATTTTACAGCCCTGGAGGCTGTACCTTTAATTATCTGATGTGTGAGTGGAGGGAGTTAGTTTATTGATGCACTATGTTTCAGCAGCTTCCCAGCTGTGCCCCTGTTAATTAGTCTGGGAAAGTCTACAGAAACAAATGAGCTACTTACTCAGTGCTAGTGGCATAAAAAGCAAGAAGTGTATTTCCTTCTCATGCAGATCGGGGTGGATGTAGAGGTAAGTGGGGTGGCTTTCTTTCCCACCATCTTTCAAGGATCAAGGACCAGGATGGCTGTTTTGCCATTTTTAGTCTATCACCTTGAATGTTGCCTTCCCAGTCACTGGAAGGAAAGAAAATTCAGAGCAGTTGGCATAGGTGGTTTTTATGGGTGAGACTGCAGGTGGCATGTGGCATTTGAATTCTTATTCCATTGGAGGAAACTAGGTCGCATGGCCATACCCAGAACTACAAGGGTGCAAGGGAACCTGATAAGTGTCATGTAGGTATGGCCAAATGAGGGGAGGCATCATTGTGGTGGACTGCGGGGCAGGCAGTAGTGCCCTGCATGGTCAGTCAGTGTTCCATAAGGTATGGCTGCTTGTCCAGAAAGGTAGCTCTCACCAGCAAGCATTCTCAAAAGAGGCCCACTTTCTGGTGCCTGGTCTGGGTCAGATTTATACATAATGAGCTGCTTGTCTTAACCCAAAAGATAATGGCTTTTGGACCAGTTTGGAATGTTATTGCTAAATTTAGCAGAGCTCTTTTCTCCTTTAACCAAATAGTCCTAATTTTCTGTTACTTGTTTCTCAAGGCAAACACTGAATCCCCAAAAGCAAATACATGTACCTTTAAACAGCAGTATATCTAGAACAAAATCTCATCCTTGAGCCTCCTTGGGGCCACTCTGCTACAGAAGCAGTGCCATCTCTGCTGATTCATGGTGCCTGCAGCCTAGCTCTGTGGGGTCTTCACTGCCTGCCTTGTTCTGTGCTTCCCATTACACAGGAGGCTAAGCTCACAGACCAGCTTCCTCTCATCATTGTGTGTGATCGGTTTGACTTTGTACACGACCTTGTCCTGTACTTATACCGCAACAACCTGCAGAAGTACATCGAAATCTACGTTCAGAAGGTACTGCTGGGACCATCACTGCTGGCTCCCAGGTGACACCTGGCTGCCTTTGTGCCTTGGTTGGTGGTAATAGTCTATACCTGAGAGGCTACCTCTGACCCCTGAACATGTCTGAAACTGGTGGCATCTAAGCTTGGGCTGCAATAGCAGAATGCCACAGACTGGGTGGCTTAAGCAGTAGACATTTATTGCTAACAGTTCTAGAGGATAGATGTCTAAGATCAAGGTCCTGACCCTACCATCTTGGGTTGGTTCTTTCTGAGGCCACTCTTCTTGGCTTACAAATGGCCAGCTTCTCACTGTGTTTTTATATGGCCTTTTCTCTGATTAGGGCCCTACCCTAATCAGAGGGTCAAAACCTTACTGAACCATAATTATCTCCTTCCAGGCCCATCTTCAAATACAGTCACATTAGGGATTAGAGCTTCAAAGCAGGCATTCCATGTACCACAGGAGCTCTTTCAGACAGCCACCTTGTCCAAACCTTGGGAACAAGGGTAGCAGTGACCTGTCCCTGCAGCACTGAAGTCACCACCTTGACCATTCTAGGTCAACCCTAGCCGGATCCCCGCTGTGGTTGGAGGGCTGCTTGATGTGGATTGTTCTGAGGAAGTAATTAAAAACTTAATCATGGTGGTGAGAGGACAGTTCTCCACTGATGAGCTGGTGGCTGAAGTGGAAAAAAGAAACAGGTAAGGGATCCTAGCTTGGTATCTTCTCTTTCTGTGGGTTCTAGTGCCTGTGGTTAAGCCTGTGACTAATACCCTGAGATCCCTTCTCGGTTAGCCTCCAGGCCCCAAGACTGATGGTCTCTGCAGCTGGTCTTTCATGCAACAAATCTTAGATCCAGTAGTGAGTTATTTGCTATTGGTACTGCAGATCTTTGGGGGAAAACTTAACAATTGAAATCAGTTTGGAACTCAAGTCTGTTTTGGTCCCTAGAGCAACCTGAGATTAATGGAATGAGATTTTTGTTTGTTTCTAAAAGCCACCTTCAGAGTTCAGGGTCTGCCCTGGAGGTTTTGGACATTAGTTTTGAGACGTTTAAGGTGTTCTTCCTTCTTTCAAAGGCTAAAGCTGCTGCTTCCCTGGCTGGAGTCCCGGAGTCAGGAAGGCTGTGAAGAACCTGCCACTCACAATGCTCTTGCCAAGATCTACATCGACAGCAACAACAGCCCTGAGCGCTTCCTGAGAGAAAATGCTTACTATGACAGCCGGGTGGTGGGCCGCTACTGTGAGAAGCGGGACCCACATCTGGCCTGCGTTGCCTATGAGCGGGGACAGTGTGACCTTGAGCTCATCAAGGTGGGCAGCAGGATACACTTAGCTGCCAGGTTTTGCTCTGGCTTCAAATGCATGCTCTGTGGAGGCTCATGAGGGCTTCCTCTGATCCCCACAATTGCAGGTCATGTGGTACATTTCCATTAATAACTTGGTTTCTTTTTAATTTGGATGCCTTGTTTGCTACCTGCTTATACCCTGTTTGAATATATTGTACTTCTAGGCATGGCTGGCCCAGAGTCTGACCTGTCAGCCTTCTGCTTACAGTCCTCAGGGTTACCTAGTATCCTGAGGGCAAAATTCAGCCTGTTGGCCTGACTCAGGAGGTCCTCTGAACCGCAACCCTGTCCTCACCAGCCTCCCCTCTTGCCTCTCTATCCTGGATGCCTCCATCCTATTTGCCCTTGCACTTCCTGCTCTTCTTTTTAAGGCAGCTTCTTACACATACCCTCACCAACTATTTCCAACCACAGAGCTCTTGCTGGCCCCTCTTTGGAACATCCCCCCAGGTCTGCTTTCCTCAGTCCTGGCTTGTATCTATGTGTATTCAGTTACTTAAGTATCAAATAGTGACCTAAAACTCCAGAAATCTTATGTGGGTGCACCTGATGTTTGCTTGACTGTAAGATCTGTAGACAGTTGGTCTGTTTGCCCTGGAAACATCAGGCTATCTGACAACATGGTGGAAACTCAGCAACTGGGGAAGGAATCTGTGTCAAGCATACGGAGCCAAAGCTCAAGAGCAGTGCATCAGTTTCTCATCCTGCTCTGGCTTTTGACACTGGCCATGCAAGTGGCAGGCTAGGTTGAGATAGCATCTTCCTCTAGGGAGCAAGTTTGTGTGAAGTTGGGGCTTTAGTTTGATACCATAAGCTATGTTTTGGCTGAATTTACCACCTTTTTATTAAAGCTCAGTCCAGTGACCTCTCGGGGATCTTTGCACCCATCTTTCCTACCTGGTAATGGACAATAGGCATCACCTTTTAGTAAGGCAGAATTCAGACAAGAAAAAAAATGCCCACTAGGATCTGATGTGTCAAAAGGAGATGTAAGGTTTTGGTGCAGGCCAGAGTAGGCCTGCTCTTGGCCTCATGCCGTGCATGTGTGAGCAGCCTGTGGACACACATGCAGTACTTAGCCTTGTGCCTAGTATCTGGTACCCAGCCAGTCTGATTCCTACCAGGCCTTAGCAAGTGTCTCACAAATTGGAATGTTCCAGTGGATGGTTGATTTCTTCGAACACTAAAAAAAGGTCTCAAGTTCAATCAATGAAAGCATATTTTAAGGTTTATAGGCTTTGGGGTGCCTGAGTGGCTCAGGCAGTTAAGCAGCCAACTCTTGATTTCAGCTCAGGTTGTGATCCCAGGGTTGTGAGATAAAGCCCCATGTTAGGCCCCGTGCTAAGTGTGGAATCTGGTTAGGATTCTCTCTCTCTCCCTCTACCCCTCTCTGCAACTCATGTATGTGTGTGCTTGCTCTCTCTCTCTCTGTCTCTGTCTCTAAAAATAAAAAAAAAAAGTTTTTAGGCTTGAAATGCTGTGGCATATATGCTGTTTTATACCAGTTCTTGGCTATTCTGATAGCACTTTAAGATGGTGACTATTTACATTTAAATTAGCTAAAAATTAAAAACTTAGTTCCTGTTTCTTACACTGCATTCCATAGCACAGATCTAGAACATTTTTATTATCTCAGAAAGTTCTGGGCAACACCACTTTAGGGCAACACCACTTTAGGGCAACAGATTGATATGGAGAGGAGCTGCCACCCAGCCATACCCACTCTTAAGTTGTTGTAAACTGAGAAACTCATGTTTTGAGGTAATATGTTGCTCTGAGGAGTTCATTTTCATCCCTTTGGGATGCTGCTCATCCTGTGTCAAAGTACTATTACTCACTTGGGTTCTAGCTGACACCAAACAAGTGTCAGGGACAGAGGGAACTGACTGGGGTGGGTCCCAGGTAATTTCCATTGGTTGGCTGTGTTACACACATTAGTGTGCTCATTTCAGGTTTGCAACGAGAATTCTCTGTTCAAAAGTGAGGCCCGTTACCTGGTGCGCAGGAAGGATCCAGAACTCTGGGCTCATGTCCTTGAGGAAACCAACCCTTCTAGGAGACAGCTGATTGACCAGGTGAGGAATAGAAATGGGAGTGTATGTATACATGCCTGTGTTTTGACCTCTCATCGTCATGTGGCCAAAGTGAGTTGTTGTAATGTTGTGTCTGAAACATCTTCAGACGCATGACCAGACAATCCTGTGAATCTTCTCTGGAGTTGTTTATTGGCCCTGTAGAGTTATTGACCCTGTAGAGTTGGCCCTGATCTCCAAAGTAGGGATATGCTGTCCCAGTAAAAGGAATATCTAATGACATGACTGCAGACTAGATCCTTAGTATTTTTTTTTTTAGCTCAGCCCTCATTGACACAAGGTAAGTGGCTCTCAAGGTTGTCTCAGCTAGATCTGCCTTTGTTGAGGAACTCCTGCATCCTTATGACCTTCCAGCACCTTCTTGGAGCTGGGCCACAGTGCCAAGGCCAGGGTTCTTCCTGGATGCAGTCTGGCAGGCTTCACTGGGCTTCCTGTAGCTTCAGGTAGCAGACAGTACTTCACCATCCTCACCATCTGCTGGGCACACTACTTGGAAGTGGGCTGAGATTAGGGTAGGAACAATACCCTGGTCCAACAAGTGGGCTTCAGTCTTGAGTGGATCAGCTAATGTGCCCCCCCACTCCTTTGTGTGCATTACCAACCACTAGGTGCACTTGTTGGGCTTTACCTGTATGTATCTCCACTGAATTTCACCTTCTTGTTTTCTGTCCACTGTTCCTTGTGTTTGTGCCATTATCTTTTTCTTTATTAACTTTATTTTAAAACACTTTTAGATGGATAGAAGCCTGTGTTATTTTAGATCTTATTATATCAACTTTGGACTTACCCATCTCTAAGATTGATCAAGACCGGACAAAGACATTGAGCAGCAAAGGGCCTGGGACAGAGTAGGTTTAGATTCTACTAGAGATCTACAAATTCAGACAACAGATATTTCTCCAAGTGTTGTCCAGCTACCTGGCACGTCTTATAGGTCACGTTGCATTGGCACGGGGATGAGCAGCTTTAAAACTACACTGCACTGAACTGAAGCCAGCAGGTGGCCTTTGGTCTCCCTGTGTCTGTGTGGAGCTGCTGGTCCTCTCATTGTATCTGCCGTGACTGAATATTCATAGCCACCTCCTGGAGGGCATTCACCTACTGTGCCCCTCTAATTAGAGGGACCACATGATGGCAATGGCAGACTGCTTTTAGGTCTGGAGTAGAAGCTCATTATAGAAAGTTTATTTAGAGAAAGCAACTTCCTGAGGTAACTTAGGTTAGGCATCCTGTTGACTCAAATAGATGGTGAAAATTTATTTTTGCCCTTAAAACAACCAATGTGTATTTAAAGTACTCTTAAGGTTTTTAAGAATGGGCAGATAATCATGATGGCAGGAAATAGTGCTTCCTACTCTAGATGAATTCTGGATACTGTCACAGTACTCCTTTCCCTCAAGTATACCCTTTTAATTATTTATCTCTGTGATAGCCCCTTTTCTCAAACTCCTCTGCATAACTGTTAGAATTGTTATAAACTCCTCAGTAGAACTTTTGTATTTTATGGTGCCATTAAGTATACAGTGTCCACTTGCAAAGTGAAGTGGGCTTGACTTTGATTCTGGTTCTGTTACAGCCCCCCCTGTTTGCAGGGTGAAAGTTTATGGCCAGAGATGTTATATTAGCTGTGTCATACCTTCTCTGAGCTGTCTGTTCTTTCTCATTAATGCATTGCTTTTCTCTAGCCCTGATGAACATCAGAACTTGGCAAAACTGATAGATCCCAAAGTCACCAAAGGTCCCTGGCACAAAACACAAGGAGAACAAGCTGGCCATCTAGCCTGGTGTTATTTGGGAAGTGTACTTTTTGGAGCACCTTGGTGGCTTAGTTATTTAAACATCTGACTCTAGGGGCACCTGAGTGGCTCAGTCGGTTAAGTGTCCGACTTCGGCTCAGGTCACAGTCTCACAGTTTGTGGGTTAGAGCTCCATGTTGGGGTCTGTGCTGGCAGCTAGCTCAGAGCCTGGAGCCTTTTTCAGATTCTGTATCTCCCTCTCTCTCTGACCCTCCCCTGCTCATGCTGTCTCTCTCTCTCTCTCTCTCTCTCTCTCTCTCAGAAATAAATAAAAAATTTAAACATCTGACTCTAGATTTTGGCTCAGGTCATGATCTCATGTGAGTTGGAGCCCCACAGTGAGCTCTGTGCTGACAGCACGGAGCCTGCTTGGGATTCTCTCTGCCCTTCCCCTGCTTATGCTCTCTCCCTTAAAATAAATAAATAAACATTTTAAAAAATGTCTTTTCCCCCAGTTGTGAGTTTTCTTGTAGGCAAGACACCCGTAATTGGATGAGGGGTGTATGGGTAGGCTTTTGCCAGTCTTTTTCTAAGGTGTGGTTCTGAGGGCTCAGCAGTGCAGGGTACATTCTACTTCATGCCTGGAAGTGGGCTGGGCCACAGCAGTGGTGGTGCACTAAGCTAGCAAGACCTTCATTAGAGTGGTGTCTTCAGGCGCCTGGGTGGCTCAGTTGGTTTAGCGTCTGACTTAGAAGGTTATGATCTTGTGGTTCAGTGCAGAGCCTGCTTCTGGATCTCTGTCCCCCTTTCTCTGCCCCTCCCTCACTTGCTCGCTCTCTTTCTCTCTCTCTCAAAAATAAACATGTAAAAAGAAAAAAGTACATTAAAAAAAAGTAGTGTCTTCATTAGAGAAATGGAAGCCATTTTGCTATGAACAGTGACCTAAAAAAACAAAGATGAAAGCAGACATGCATTTCAGCTACCTATTCAGTGCATTGCTATTGGTTTCGCAATAAATTTACAGTATGGTCATTGGGGCGGAGATGAGTCTAACCCTAGTTAGAGAAAAACTAATTGTCAAAATAGAGCAAACAGAAATCCCTGAAACTAATGCCTTTAGACAACCTTCCCTTTTTGCCTTGAGAAGTCTCCTATTTTCTCCAGTGTCTGTTTCAGACTGCCATGGAGGAATCCTTCCCTTTTGTTTAGCTTCAAGGATAGCCTTGAATGACTTAACTAACCAAGTTTTTCAAATGATTTTTAAAACCAGGTGGTACAGACAGCATTGTCAGAAACACAGGATCCTGAAGAGGTCTCAGTCACTGTCAAGGCCTTCATGACAGCTGATCTGCCTAATGAACTGATTGAGCTGCTGGAGAAGATTGTTCTGGATAACTCGGTCTTTAGTGAGCACAGGTGAGGGTATGCAGAGAGTAGCTGCTAACTCAGTCAGATTTAAGCACCTGCCTAATGTTCACTTTTCATTACAATTTTGTCTCATCTCATCTTCTTAGCCTCATTGGCTGCTCCCTAGATATGTGGCCAGTCTTTTCATTGTGCCCTGTATCTTCAGTCCTATCTGTATCTTCTAACCCAACCTAAATCCTGCTTTTTCCAAGATGCTGTCCTCTTGCTGCTCTGGCATGCACTGTTCTTTTTTAACCACACTGCTCAGAAAGGAAGTTAATATTCGTTAAGGCCTGTGATGTCCCAAGTATGTTAAACTCTTAAAATCATGGTGAACAAAAGCTTGGAAACAAATGTCAAGAAAATTGAATCTGGGCATGTATCAGGGAAGACTTGCTGGAGATGTAAGGTAGAAGCATGATGAGTAAGAGCTTGAGTGGAAGAACATTCTAGGCAGAAACAATAGCATGGGCAGACACCTTGGAAGTAATAAAGCATGCTTCAATATGGTTACATCCAGCATTTATCTCCACTTTAAAATTCATTATCAGGAGCACCTGGGTGGCTCAATCCACTGAGCATCTGACTTCGGCTTGGGTGATGATCTCCTGGTTTGTGAGTTCAAGCCACATTGGGTTATGTGTTGACAGCTTGGAACCTGGAGCCTGTTTGGGATTCTGTGTCTCCCTCTCTCTGCCTCTCCCTCGCTTGTGCTCTGTCTCTCTTGCTTTCAAAAATAAATTAAAACTTTTAAAATTCATTATCAGATGGGTGCCTGAGTGGCTCAGTCGATTAAGCTTTGGACTTCAGCTCAGGTCATGATCTCATGGTTCATGAGTTCAAGCCCTGCGTCGAACTCTGTGCTGACAGCTCAGCCTGGAGCCTGCTTCAGAGTCTGTGTCTCCCTCGCTCTCTGCCCCTCTTCCACTCACACTCTGTTTCTTTCTCTCTCTCTCAAAAATAAACAAACATTAAAAAATAAAATAAAATTCATTATCAGAGGTTCTATGTCAAACAGACTAGTGTATCCACATCATAAATCCTGCTGTAAAGATTTAATTGCAAGGCTTATTTTGTAGGCCAGAAGAGATTTTGAGATCTGTGGCATTGTATTAAAGAGTGCTTGTGTGGATGTGTTTGTTTTTAAACTTGCAAATGTTAAATGGTAAATTACAGAATGTGAAATTATATTTAAATGGAATCCTAAGCCCTCATTGATTATAAGATGACAAAGCTAAGGTACCTGAGGTGGCTAGGTTATTCTGTCTAGTTGTCTATCCAATCTTTGATAGATACTAACTTGTTAGTACTTCCCACAGTCAAACACTTATAGGTGGTTCTGACTTTGTGTGCTGCCTCCTTGGCCACTGTTCTTTCTCACACATGCAGGAGGACCTTCAAGTTCCTGCCCTTCTTTCTATGACTGACTGCTTCACCAGGCATAGTTATATGTGCAGGTGAAAATACCCTGAGTTGGCAGTGTGGCAGACTACCTACACACTTACACAGATCCTATCACTGGGAAAATTTTAAATGTAGGATGAAATATACCGATGATCTTTTTTTTTTTTTTTTTATGTTTTATTTATTTCTGAGAGAGAGAGAGAGACAGCATGAACAGGGGAGGGCCAGACAGAGAGGGAGATACAGAATCTGAAGCAGGCTCCAGGCTCTGAGCCATCAGCACAGAGCCCGACGTGGGGCTCGAACCCACAAACCGTGAGATCATGACCTGAGCTGAAGTCAAGACGCTTAACCGACTGAGCCACCCAGGCGCCCCTACAGATGATCTTTTAAAATGAATCAGTGAACTAGTGACTTGGCCAAACTCTGCTGAACCTGGGCTGTGTGTCCCTACAGGACACAGAGAGCAGGAGACAAGACCCAAGGGCCTACAAAAGGTGTGAGGTCTACAAAGAAGTTCCTCCTTGATGCAAGGATAAACTCTTATCAGTATTGCCTAGCCCTATGCTGAGAGATTAGCCAAAACAAAACAAAAAAGAGCTCTTTGGAACCATGGTGTTAGATAATGAGGACAAACTGGCCCTGAGAGGCTGGCCCTCTAAGTGGTTTTAGCAAAATTCAAGAGAACTGGCATGACATTAAAAATCTTCAAGTGAGAAATTTAAAGTGATTCCCATCAGGTAGTACCTTCAGATCTCTCCAGAGACAAGTCCTCTTAAGAAGATCCTGCCTTCTAAGGCTTCAGAGAATTCTCACATAACATTCCAAGAAATAATGAGCTAATAGTAAAAATATTGACAAAATGCATAAGGAAACAAGGCTCTATTAGTAAGAACTGGCAATGAAACAGTAGACTCAGATCTGCCTACAGGGACTATGGGTATTGGAATTATCAGGCACACAATATAAAATTATATGTAATGCATTTAAGTACCCAAAAACAATATCAAGCATATTTTTTAAAATACCAAATAACTTTGATAAGTAAAAATAAATTTACATAATTGGATTTGAAGTAAACTCTAAATGGCTTTAGCAGCATTAGAGAATAAATGAATAGAAAGATCGAGTGAAGAAATTGCAAGAATGTAGCCAAGACAGACAGATGGAAAATGTGAAAGAATTTAAGAGATGCACAGGTTCAAGGGAGACCTACTTAGAGCCTCGGAGAGAGCAGGGAATGAGACACTATTTGGAGGGAAAATGATGGAGATTTTAACAGAACTGATGATATTTTAGTTCTCCAATTCAGGAAGACCAGCAAACCCCAAGGAGGATTAATTTTTTTTTTTAAGTTTGTTTTGAGAGAGAGTGCGTGAGCAGGATAGGGGCAGAGAGGTGGGAAGAGAGAGAATCCCAAGCAGGCTCCATGTTGTCAGCACAGAGCCCAGTGTGTGGCTCAAACCCACGAACTGCAAGATCATGTCCTGAGCCAAAACCAAGAGTCGGAATGAGACTGACAGCAGACTTCTGAGCAGCTTCAGTGGAAGCTGAGGGATATGGGATGATATAATGACTGAGTGTATTAACATAAGGTTAATGAGAAGTTAGAAATAAAAAAATTAAAAAAGATAGGCAAATGCAGATCTAAAAATGCTGGTATTATATTGACACTGTATGTTAATATAATACATCATTTTATGTTTTTGTATATATTACGTGGTCTAAATTTGTATCATACAAAATAGACTTTCAGGTAAAAACCATTATTGAATCAAAAAGAGCCAGTATAGTAGTCCCCACTTATCCATGATGTCTTGTCCTATGGTTTCAGTTATCATGGTTAACTGTGGTCTGTCTGAAAGCAGACAGTGTGTCAGAAGGTCAGGAGAGTAGTAGCCTAACACTATGTCACAAAGCCTACATCATTCATCTCACCTCATCTCATCACATAGGCATTTTATCATCTCACCTTATCATAGGAAGAAGGGTGAGATACAGTAAGATATTTTGAGAGCGAGAAACCACATTCACATAGCTTTCATTTATGAAAGTTTATGAAATATTTATGAAAGTATTCATCTATGAATTATATTGTTATAATTGTTCCATGTTATTATTATTGTTAATCTCTTAGTGTGCCTGGAGTTTATAAAATAAAGTTTATCATAGGTAGTATGTACAGGAAAAATATCAAAAAATATGATTTGGTGCTGTCTGTGGTTTCAAGCCCCTACTAGGGGATCTTGGAATGTATTACCCACATGGGAGACTGCTGTATATAATGATGAAATATTCAGTTCACCAGAAACATGATTCTGAACTTGGATATACCTAAAATAGAGCTTCAAAATATGTAAGGTAAAAAATGACAAAACTGCAAGAAGACACAGGCAAATTCACCATATGGGAAGATCTTAACATACCTCTCCAGGTAATTAATAGAACAGTTAGCTTAAAAAGTGAGTATAGTAGGGGTGCCTGGGCAGCTCAGTCATTAAGCATCCGACTTTTGATCTTAGCTCAGGTCTTGGTCTCAGGGTCGTGAGTTTGGGCCCTGCGTTGAGGGGCCAAACTTTTTTAAAAAATGAGTACATTAAAAAGTACATGAGGGGTGCCTGGATGGCTCAGTTGGTTAAGCATCCATCTCTTGATTTCAGCTCGGATTTTGATCTCATGGTTCATGAGTTCAGACTCCACATCAGGCTCTGTACTGGCAGTGTGGAGCCTGCTTGGGATTCTCTCTCTCCCATCTTTCTCTCTGTCTCTACCCTGCTTGCTTTCAAAATAAATAAATAAACTTGAAAAAAAATTTAAGAATACATAAAAAAGGAATATATTAAAAGGTATAAAGGCAATACTAAATATATTCCGTAAAATAAATAAAAACAGTATAACTAGTGACAATTAATGTGAATTATAAGCTTGGGGCACCTGGGTGGGTCAGTTGGTTCAAGCATCTGACTTTGGCTCAAGTCATGATCTCATAGTTCATGAGTTCGAGTCATGCATCAGGCTTTCTGCTGTCAGCGCAGAAGCTGCTTCATATCCTCTGTCCCTCTCTCTACCCCTCCCCTGTTCATTCTCTTTCTCTCTGAAAATAAACTTTCTTTAAAAATATGAATTATGGGGTGCCTGGGTGGCTCAGTCAGTTAAGTGTCAGACTTTGGCACAGGTCATGATCTCACAGTTCATTAATTCAAGTCCTGAGTCAGGCTCTGTGCTGACAGCTCAGAGCCTGGAGCCTGCTTCAGATTCTGTGTCTCCCTCTCTCTCTCTGCTCTTCCCCTGCTTGTGCTCTCTCTCTCTCACAAAAATAAAATAAACATTTTAAAAAATGTGAATTATAAGCTTATTGGAAAGAATTTACATATATTGAACAAGTAAACATGGTTTTTAAAGAAAAATATCAGGGGCGCCTGGGTGGCTTAGTTGGTTAAGCGTCCGACTTTCGCTTAGGTCATGATCTCGCGGTTCGTGGGTTCGAGCCCTGCGTCGGGCTCTGTGCTGACTGCCAGCTCAGAGCCTGGAGCCTGTTTCAGTCTGTGACTCCCTCTCTCTCTGACCCTCCCCTGCTCGCGCTGTCTCTCTCTCTCTCCTAGAAATAAATAAAAAAAACATTAAAAAAAATTTAAAAAAAAATAATAAAGAAAAATATCAGAAGACAAATAAATGAAAGCGAATTTCTACAGTCCACTCAACTATGATAAACAGCTTGATATAAATTCATGAATGATCACATCATCTTGAAAGACATTAGTTTTACCCACATCACTCAGATTCATTGCAATACCCTAAAACTCTCTGTTTGTTTACTTATGAAACTTGACAGGAAGATTTTAAATTTTAAATCAGGAGTGCCTGGGTGCCTCAGTTGGTTAAGCATCTGACTCTTGGTTTCCCCTCAGGTCATGATCTTGTGGTTCCTCAGTTTGAGCCCCACATTGGGCTCTGTGCTGGCAGTGCAGAGTCTGCTTGGGATTCTCTATCTCTTTCTTTCTTTGCCTCTCTCTCTGCCTCTCTCTCTCTCTCTCTCCTTCTCTTTTCCTTTCTCCCTCTCAAAATTAAATATTTAAAATTTTTCAAAAAATATAAATTTTAAATCAAAAAGATAAAAGGTCAAGAATAGTGAAGATGTTGCTAACACAAATAATAAATCAATAATAAATCACCCAAGATGTGGGAGTAAGTTTTGGGATGACAAGGTACTTACTCTGATCTAGAATAATTATTAAATTAAGATGTGGTGGTTTGTGCAAGGAGTAGAAAAATAGACCATAATAGTAGAGCAGAGAACCCTAAAATATGCCCACACATGTGTAAAGCATTTATTTGTAATAGCTGGCTATACAGATGGAAATACTAGACTTTTCAGCAAATAATGTTGGGACAATTGATTATCCATATAGGTGAAAGTTAAAACTGGACCCCTGTCCTATACCATGTAAAGATTAAATGTAAAAGTCAAACTATAATATTTTTAGAGTTTATGTTTAAAAGAAGAATATATTTGTGGCCTAATGAATGCTTAAGTCAGTTGCAAAAATACATAAGCTGTTTGTGAAAAACTAGCAAAATAGGACTATGTTAAACTTAAGAACTTTATCATAATAAGATGAGAAAAAGGGAAGCTACAAGCAGAGATGACATTTGCAACATACAGAAGCAACAAAAACTAGTATGGAGAACATATAATAAAAGAAAAACTCCTGATAACAACCTGATAGAAAACTTAGCAAAGCACTTGAATGGTCCTTCAGCAAGAGGAGAGACAGCCCCATGAGTCTCAGGCAGGACTGCAGCCTCATCAGCCATCAAGGAAGCACAGTCTGGCCACTGTATACTGTCCCTTTCCTCCTGCAGAGCAGCAGGGATCTAGCTCTCCTAATCACTCTTGATGAGAATGTTGAGCAATTGGGCCTCTTACATGCCCTGTTGGGAATGTTTTGTTCTCCTCGGAAAGCAATACTTGATAGAAGGTGTTTTCACTCCTCGTTCTGAACCCTGAATAAACTGGGCTCACATGTCTCAGGAGACATGTGCAAGAATGCACAAAACAGCAGTTTCCAGTAGCAAAGATCTCAGAACAATCCAGACACCCATCAGTAAAAGGGCTGTGGTACTGTCGTATAGTGAAGTACCATGTCACAGTGGAAATGAATGCTTATCCAACAGCATGGGTGAATCTTGGACCTAATTTTTAATACTTTTCCTTTCTTTTTTCCCTCCTTCTCCTTAATTATTATACAATAAAATTGGCCTTTTGTGAAGAATGTACAGTACTAGGAATTTCATACATGCCTAGATTCATGAAAGTAACTACTATAGTTGGGTTACAGAACAGATCCCTCACTCTGTGAAACTGACTTGTGCAAGCTACCCTTTACAGTAGCAGTTCCTGTACCCCTAACAGTCACCCATCTGTCATTTATCACTCATTCTAGTTTTGTCTTTTCAAGAATGTCATGTAAAAGGTATCACATGGTGTGTAATCTTTTGAGACCTGGCTTCTTTCACACAGTCTTTGAGATTTATCCAGCATCAATAATCTGTTCTCTTTTATTGCTGAATAGTGTTGTGTTCAATGAATGTACAATAGCTTGCATATTTGCTTGCTCATCTAAGGACACTTGGATTGCTTTCAGTTTGGGGTGCCTATAAATGTAGCTACTATAAATGTTTGTGCCCAGATCTTTGTTTGAACATACCTAGCTTTTGCTGACCCATTTGGTATATGTATGTTTAACTGTTTAAGAAGCTGCCAAACTATTGTCTTCCAGAGTGGCTGTACCATTTTGCATTCCCACCAGCAGTGTGTGAGAATTCCAGTTGTTCTACATCTTCACCAGCACTTGGTATTATTGGTATTTTTAATTTTAGCCATTCTAATAAGTGTATAGTGGGTTGTCATTGTGGTTTTAATTTGCATTTCCCTAATGGGTAATGATGTTAAACAACTTTTCTTGTGCTTATTTGCCATCCATATATCCTCTTTGGTGAAGAGTCTGTGTAAATCTTTTGCCTGTTTTTTATTTGGGTTATTTGGTTTTTCAGTGTTAAGTTTTGAGTTCTTTAAACAGTCTGAATTCAAGCCCTTTGTTTATATGGGATTTGTGAGTATCTTTTCCCAGTGGGGAGCTTGTCTTTTTATTCTCCTAATAGCACCATTTATAGATGAAAAGTTTTCATTTTTGTCAAGTCCAAGTCATAAACTTTTCTCTTATAGATTGTGTTTTGGTGTTTAGAACTCAGTGCTTAATTCCAGGTCAAAGATTCTCTCTGGATTCCTTCTAAAAGTTTCATGGTTTTACATTTTACCTTTAGATCTGTGGTCTGGCATCCAACAACGTATGAACTTAAGCTTGAGGTTCATTTTTTTTTCATATGGATATCCAGTCATTCTAGCATTATTTGTTGGGTCCTTTCTGCATTGAATTCCTTTTGCATGTCAAAAATCACTTGGCCATGTAGTGTGATTCCTTCAACTTTATTCTTTTTTCTTGTTTTTAATTAAAATTTTAGTAGTTAACACACAGTACAATATTGGTTTCAGGATTAGAATTCTTTGATTCATCACTTACGTATAAAACCCAGTGCTCCTCACAACAGATGTCGTCCTTAGTACCCATCACCCATCTATCCCATCTCCCACCTTCCTCCCTCTATCAACTCATAGTTTGTTCTCTATCATTGAGTCTCTTGTGGTTTGTTTCCCTCTCTTCTCTTTTCCCTCCACTTCCCATATGTTCATCTGATTTGTTTCACATATGAGTGAAAGCATATGGTATTTGTCTTTCTCTGATTCACTTATTTCATTTAGCATAATACATTCTAGCTCCATCCACATCATTGCAAATAGCAAGATTTCATTCTTTTTGATTCCTGAGAAATACTCCATTGTGTGTGTATGCATGTGTATATAAAAGATATATATTTGCATGCACGCCCACACACATGCACACGTGCACACACACACACACACACACCGTCTTCTTTATCCATTCACCAGTCAATGAACATGTCGGCTCTATCCATAGTTTGGCTGTTGTTTATAATGCCACTATAAACATTGGGGTGCATGTACCCCTTTGAATCTGTATTTTTGCATCCTTTGGGTAAATACCAAATAATAAAATTGCTGGACAGTAGGGTAGTTCTATTTTTAGTTTCTTGAGAACCTTCATACTGTTCTCCAGAGTGTCTGCACCAGTTTGCATTCCCACCAACAGTGCAAGAGGGTTCCCCTTTTTCTGATCCTCACCAACACGTCCTGTTTCTTATGTTGTTAATTTTAGCCATCATGACAGTTGTGAGGTGGTATCTCATTGTAGTTTTGATTTGTATTTCCCTGATGATGAATGATGTTGAGCTTCTTTTCATGTATTTGTTAGCCATCTGGAGGTCTTCTTTGGAAAGGTGTCTGTTCATGTCTTCTGCCCATTTTTTAACTGGGCTATTTGTTGTTTGGGGGTTGAGTTTGATAAGTTCTTTATAGATTTTGGATACTAACCTTTTATCAGATATGTCACTTCCAAATATCTTCTCCCATTCTGTAGGCTGCCTTTTAGTTTTGTTGATTGTCTCCTTCACTGTGCAGAAGCTTTTCAACTTGATAAAGTCCCAGTAGTTCACGTTTGCTTTTGTTTCCATTGCCTTCAATGACATGTTTAGTAAAAAGTTGCTCTGGCCGAGGTCAAAGAAGTTGCTGCCTGTATTCTCCTCTAAGATTTTGATGGTTTCCCTCTCACATTTAGGTCTTTCATCCATTTTGAATTTGTTTTTTGCGTATAGCTTAAGAAAGTGGTCTAATTTCATTCTTCTGCATGTTGCCATCCAGTTTTCCCAGCACCATTTGTTGAAGAGTCTGTCTTTTTTCCATTGGATATTCTTTCCTGCTTTGTCAAAGATTCAACTTTATTCTTGTTCAGAATTTAGAATCAGCCTTGGCTGTTATCGACAAGGAAACCTCCTGGAATTTTTATTGGAATTGTATAAGATCTGTAGACCAGTTTGGGGATGAACAGTTGCTATTTTTCCTGTGTTTAGTGTGAATATGGTATGTCTCTCCATCAGATATCTAACTTTTCTCATCAGTATTTTATGTTTTTTAGTATCTAGATCATGTACATGTTTTATTAGATTTATACCTAAATAGTTCATGCTTTGGAATCTATGGTAAATAGGTAAAGGGTTTTTTTGTTTACAGTTGTACATTGCTAGTATATAGAACCCCACCTGATTTAATGGTTAACCTTGTATCCTGATACCTTGCTAAGCTTACTTATTTGTCCTAGGATTTTTTTCTATAGATTCCTTGGAATTTTCTGTCAATCATGTTGCCTGCAAATAGGGACAGTTTTATTTCTTCCTTTCTAATCTAGAGGCTTTTTATTTATTTTTCTTGCCAAACTGGCTTGACTAGAGCCTCCAGTAGAATGTTGAGTAAAAGAGGGGATAATGGATATCCTTGTCTTGTTCTTGGTCCTGGGGTGAAGCCTTCGGTCTCTCACTGTTGAGAGCTGTGGATATTTTGTAGATGGCCTGCATCATATTGAAGAAGTTTCCTTATATTTCTAGTTTGCTGAGAGTCTTTATCATTACTGGGTGTTGGATTTTGTCAGATGCTTTTTCTGAATCAATTAATGATGATCATGTTGTTTTTCTTTTTTAGATTCTTAATATACATTACATTCATTTTTCCCCACATTTTTAATGAGGCAAAAGGAAACAAGTTTTATAAGAATATATCTAGTATGATTAAAGTTCAAAAACATGCAAAATCACCTATATTGTTTAGTTACACAAATTATGTGGTAGAACTATAAAGAACCACAAAGAACTAAGAGACACAGTTCAGGAAAATAGGCACCTGCTAAGTGGGAGCAGAGGCAGCTCCTGGAGAAGCCACAGCAGCCCTCCAGTGATTGGGATACTCCGATTTCTTGCTTTCTCAAGACTTTGGACCACTTATACTTCATAAATATTCTATTGTATCTATTCATGAGTCCTGTGTGTGTATTTTAAATATTTTTAAATTGGAAGTCTTGGGCTGGTCAACCTACCAAAGAGTGTTGTGTACAGCTTTCATTCCTGTGATACTGTGCTGACCACCCCTTCTCCTCAGAAATCTCCAGAATCTACTGATCCTTACTGCCATCAAAGCAGACCGCACGCGGGTCATGGAATACATCAGCCGCCTGGACAACTATGATGCCCCAGACATTGCAAATATCGCCGTTAGTAGCGCACTGTATGAGGAGGCCTTCGCCATCTTTCGCAAGTTTGACGTGAATGCCTCAGCCATCCAGGTGAGCTGCTGAGTGCTTTCATGTTAAACCCTGGTGCCCTCTGCCACAGTCCTTTTCATCACCAAGGGTGTCATACCCTCTGGTTGTCTGATATGTCTCTCACATTCTTGTGCTCTTTTCAGCTCCTCACCAGTAACCCATCTTCCCAGCCTGTTGGCTCCTTCTCTGTTGGGTGCTCCTGCTGTCTGGCGGTTACCCCCACTTCCCGGTCATTCCCCTAGACTTGGGTACCTGATGCAAGGTTGTGTGGTCAGCCCTGGTGACTGAGGTGTCTGATTGCCAGGGGCCCTCACACCTGACTGCTGCAGTCCTTCATCCTCTGCTGCCTCAACTCCTTAGAGCAGTCCTGCCAGCCCTCCTGCCCATTTTCAACCCCACCAAGAGCCCTTCCCTTAACCCTCTTCCCTTTCCTCCCAGTCTGGTTTTTACTTTTCTGGTCTTACTTCCAAATGGATTGTAAACCACAGGACAGATCACTTTAGCTGCTCTCTTACCAAGATTCTCTATGTCCTTGCCTCTTCCCTTACCATTTTTCTATACCTCCCTGTGAAATCTCAGATCTAGAAGCCCCTCTTTTTGGTTCATACATAGGTCTGTGGCCTTGCTCTGAGATCAGAACTATATGGGGAGGGCAACTGCTGCACCCCAGCCCTCCAGACTGTCCTATAAGCCTGTTTTCTCTTCTTTGTTTTTTTTAATTTAAATCATTAGTTAACATATAGTGTAGTAATAATTTCAGGAATAGAATTTAGTGGTTCATCTCTTACATATAACAACCAGTGTTCATCCCAACAAGTATCCTTCTTAATGCCCCTCACTCCTTTAGCCCTCCCCCTCAATACCCCACCAGCAACCCTCAGTTTATCCTCTGTATTTAAGAATCTCTTTAGTTTGTCTCCATCGCTGTTTTTATATTATTTTTGCTTTCCTTCCCTTTTGTTCATGTTTTGTATCTTAAAATTCCACAAGTGAAATCATATGATATTTGTCTTTCCCTGACTTATTTCACTTAGCATAACACACTCTAGTTCCATGCACATTGTTGCAAATGGCAAGACTTCATTATTTTATAAATAATTCACCAAGTAATATTCCATTGTATATGTATACCACATCTTTATCCATTCATCAGTCGATGGACATTTGGGCTCTTTCTCTACTTTGGCTGTTGTCAGTAGTGCTGCTATAAACATTGGGGTGCATATGCCCTTTCAAATCAGCACACCTGTTTGCTTTGGATAAATACCTAGTAGTGCAGTTGCTGGGTTATATGGTAGTTCTACTTTTAATATTTTGGGGAACCTCCATACTGTTCTCCAGAGTGGCTGCACCAGTTTGCATTCCCACCAGCAGTGCAAAAGGGTACCTCTTTCTCTGGATCCTTGCCAACACCTGTCATTGCCTGAGTTGTTAATTTTAGCCATTCTGACAGGTGTAAGGTGGTATCTCATCGTGGATTTGATTTGTATTTCCCTGATGATGAGTGATGTTGAGCATCTTTTCATGTGTCTGTTAGTCATCTGGATGTCTTTGGAAAGGTGTCTATTCATATCTTTTGCCCATTTCTTCACTGGATTATTTGTTTTTTGGGGTGTTGAGTTTGATAAGTTCTTTATAGATTTTGGATACTAACCCTTTATCTGATATGTCATTTGCAAATATCTTCTCCCATTGGGTCAGTTGCCTTTTAGTTTTGCTGATTCTTTTCTTCACTGTGCAGAAGCTTTTTATCTTAATGAGCCCCCAGTAGTTCATTTTTGAAGCCTGTTTTCTGCCTGATGAGCTATCTCACTCCCTACAGTAGCTCTTTTGGGCCTTTTTACACCCTATATGCCCCATTATACTATCAGGAGGCAACTCCCATGTCCTTCTCCTGGCCCAAAAAGCTTAGCTTGGCCATCTCCATTTCTTTATGCCTCTTTGTTGAAGTGTCTCTACTCCACATGGATCTTCCTCCTATACAATAGGTCTTGCCCTTTCCCTCCATCCATCATCTAAGAAATACTTAATGCCCAGTTGCTTTGGACTGAATTGAAATGGTCATACAGCTTTAGGTGAAATGTAGAACTGAACAAAAATCCATCTGCTCCATGGAGCTCACTGTGTGTTATGGAGATGAGAGCCTTCTTGTAACCCCTAGGTCCTGATTGAGCACATTGGAAACCTAGACCGAGCATATGAGTTTGCGGAGAGATGCAATGAACCTGCCGTGTGGAGTCAACTGGCCTGTGCCCAGCTCCAGAAAGATTTGGTGAAGGAAGCCATCGACTCCTACATCAGAGCTGACGACCCTTCCTCTTACTTGGAAGTTGTTCAGGCAGCCAGCAAGAGCAGTAAGAGAACCTCTCCCCAGGGCTCTGCTTCTCACTGGTGTGAAGCCTGGGAAGACAAGGATGTCACCCTCCCAGGGATCTGCACATGTTACATATCCAGAGATTTTGGAGACACTGCTGAGTGAAAGTTTCTCAAAAGAACCTGAAATAACTGTTACTCTGTTAATGACACTAGCTCTTCAGTTGACTGTTAACCAGACACTAGTTCTTTGGTTGACTAAACAGTTTAAGCACAATAGATATCACTATCGTGGTAAATTTAAGGTCAGAAACTTAGACCAAGAGCTGCTTCTGGCCTTTCCAGGTGACTGTGGTGCTCTCTTCTCCAGGGGCTGGAATAAGCATCTGGTGAGGTCTTTACTTGGTGAGATGGAGGTTCCCATCCTCAGGGTCAGCCCCCATGCAGTTCTGCCCTTTCTGTCTCTCCCACCTGGGATAGGGTTCTACTTAGCAGGCAAACAAATTCTTCTAGACCTTACCTGGAGCCCAAGCCCTCACTGAAGCAAAGTAGGAATGAAATGTCTTAGCTGAGGATAGAATGGGAGGAATTGAGCCTCCTGTTTAAATTTAGCAGCTCTGAATTAACCTATCTTTGTTTTCTGTCTTTAGACAATTGGGAGGATCTGGTTAAATTCCTACAGATGGCCAGGAAAAAGGGCCGTGAATCCTATATAGAGACTGAACTTATTTTTGCCTTGGCTAAAACCGGTCGCCTGTCCGAGCTAGAAGATTGTATTAATGGACCCAATAATGCCCACATCCAGCAGGTAGGTCATGCCCTGGAGACCATGAACTGCTGCACACAGGTTCAGGGATTGCTCCCTAGAATGGCTCAAATCTATCACACTGAGGAACAAGCCACACAGTGAATAAGTCCTTTATTACTGTCACTGGTATGGGAGTTATGGCCACTGGCTATGTACATCAGAATGATATTGAGAAGAAAGTGTCAGGACTACATGCCAGTGTTCTAGCTGTTATCACTGGAGGCTAAATTGACCTGAGTAATTGGTCAGGTAAAACAGATGTGTTGGACATTAATAGCTTTTCCATATGTCAACAATTCTCAAATAACATAATGGGAAAAACATTTTTTAAAGGTATATATATTTTTAAAGTCTGTTTACTTTGAGAGAGAGAGAGAGTTGGGGAGAGCATAGAGAGAAAATCCCCATCAGGCACTGACAGTACAGAACCCAATGTGGGGCTTGAATTCACAAACCATGAGATCATGACCTGAACTGAAGTTGACCACTTAACCAACTGAGCACCCAGGCACTCAAAAAATATTTTTTAAATTTTCTTTAATGTTTATTTATTTTTTGAGATAGAGCATGAGCAGAGGAGGGGCAGAGAGAGGGGGAGACACAGAATACAAAGCAGTCTCCAGTCTCTGAAGTGTCAGCACAGAGCCTGGCACGGGGCTCAAACACACAAACCGTGAGATCATGACCTGAGCCAAAGTCAGATGCTTAATGGACTGAGCCCCCCAGGTGCCGCAAAAATATTTTTTAAAGTAGGAATAACATCAGGGAGCCTGGGTGGCTCAGTCAGTTAAGCATCCGACTCTTGATTTCAGTTTGGGTCACGATTTCATGGTTCGTGAGAGCAGCACAGAGCCTGCTTGGGATTCTCTCTCTCCTTTTGTCTCTGCCTCTCCCCTGCTCATCCTTTCTCTCTCTCTCTCAAAATAAATAAGCTTTTTTTTTTAAAAAAAGAATTAACACAAAAATGTTTAAACTAAACTTAAAGGAAAACGTTAAATAAAAAAAGATCTAAATAACTGTAAAGTCTGCTATTTCCTGGGGTAAAGTGTTACCCCTAGGAAAAAGTGATAGAGATGAAGGGATAAGGGAATGTATTCTAACCCCTCTTAAAAGAATACATACACTTTACTGAAATAAATAACACAAAAGTGGACTTCAGATTCTTTAATTCAAAGTAAGAGCCAATTAACTGGAAATTAGTTTGGAGTTTTGAAAGGGCTTAAAAGTTCGTCATGTAATTTTGTAATGAAAATTCCAGATGAAATGTAAAAGTTGAAAAGTTTTGGGGTACCTGAGTGGCTCAGTCAGTTAAGCATCCAACTTTGGCTCAGGTCATGATCTCACAGTTTGTGGGCTAGAGCCCCACACTGGGCTCTGTGCTGAGAGCTCAGAGCCTGAAGCCTGCTTCAGATTCTGTGTCTCCCTCTCTTTCTGCTCCTCTCTCACTCGTACTCTGTCTCTGTCTCTCAAAAATAAATAAAAATGTTTTTAAAAAAAGTTGAGGGGCGCCTGGGTGGCTTAGTCAGTTAAGCGTCCGACTTTCGCTTAGGTCATGATCTCGCAATTCGTGGGTTCGAGCCCCGCGTCGGGCTCTGTGCTGACTGCCAGCTCAGAGCCTGGAGCCTGTTTCAGTCTGTGACTCCCTCTCTTTCTGACCCTCCCCTGCTCACACTGTCTCTCTCTCTCTCTCCTAGAAATAAATAAAACATTAAAAAAAATTAAAAAAAAAAAGTTGAGAAGTTTTTTTCCTTAAAAAAAGTTTTAAATATTTATTTAAATCTTTGTGTGAGGAAGGAATTTTTAAGCATATAAGCAGTGGAAGAAAGCACAAAGGAAAGTATCAGTTCATCTAATGCATAAAAGCTTTAAATATATGTATATTCCTAATCATGGGCCTCATAGGTCTAGATGTAAAAATAAATCCCAAGAAAGAAGAAAAGATCCAGAGAGCTTTATGTATAAATAATTATTGGGGCGCCTGGGTGGCTTAGTCGGTTAAGCATCCGACTTTCGCTTAGGTCATGATCTCACGGTTCGTGGGTTCGAGCCCCACGTCGGGCTCTGTGCTGACTGCCAGCTCGGAGCCTGGAGCCTGTTTCAGTCTGTGACTCCCTCTCTCTCTGACCCTCCACTGCTCATGCTGTCTCTCTGTCTCCTAGAAATAAATAAAACATTAAAAAAAAATTTATAAAAAATAATTATTGCAGCATGATTTATACTAATAACAATTAAAAACCAATATCCAACAAAGGGAAATAAATAAACAGCATTCATCAGTGGAATATAATACAGCCATTACAAGTATTTAGAGCCATATTTGTGACAGAAAAATCTTTCAAAGTAAGTTCCAGCTGAGTGAAATCTGCATGTACAATATGATGAACCTGTCTGCCTGCCTAGAAAAATATCCCGGGTGGTGATAGTGAAGAACTTGAGGTTACGGTTTGGGCAGTACTATTCCATTTCCTTTCACTTCCCTTTGTTTGCCAAGTCTTGTTTTCATCGGTGACTATAACTTTTACAATTATCTTTATGATCAGAAAATTAATAAAGGTGTTAAAAAATGAAACCTTGTCCCCAGCAACGTGGATGGAACTGTAAGGTATTGTGCTGAGTGAAATAAGTCAGTCAGAGAAGGACAGATACTATATGTTTTCACTCATATGTGGGTCTTGAGAAGCTGCACAGAAGACCTTGGGGTAAGGGAAGTGGGAAAAAAATATGTGTAAGCAGAGAGGGAGGAAGGCAAACCACAAGAGAGTATTAAATACAGAGAACTAACTAAGGGTGCATGGAGGGTGGGGAGAGGGAAAATGGGTGATGGACATTGAGGTGGGTGCTTGTTGGGATTAGCACTGGGTGTTGTATGTAAGCCAATTTGACAATAAATTATATTTGTTAAAAAAAAAAAAAAGGGGGCACCTAGATGGCTCAGTCAGTTGAGTGTCCAACTTTGGCTCAGGTCATGATCTCGCTGTTCGTGGATTCAAGCCCCATGTCTGCCTCTGTGCTGACAGCTCAGAGCCTGGAGCCTGCTTCTGATTCTGTGTCTCCCTCTCTCTGGCCCTCCCCCACTCACAATCTGTCTCCCTCTCTCTCTCAAATGTAAATATTTATAATTTTAAAAAAAGAAAGAAAAAATGAAACCTTGTCCAAAATCTCCTCATAATAGAATTCTTCTGGCTGGTGAGTCTGTTAAATATCATAGCCAGAGATGCTGCCCTGGGTCACACAGGTATTTCCCATTGGAACCTGGCTAGACTGGGAAGCCCAGATGGCTTTTTTTGTTCTTCACCTCTGTTCACGGTGGCCCTAAGGTCCTGTTCCCTGCCTTCCACAGCCCTCCAATGTGGGGTCAGTACGCTTCCACCAGATCGAACCCACCACCTGTTTTTATATTTTTCCCGCAGTCTGGCCTCTGCTGAGTGTATTCCCATGATGTCATTTAACTCATTTTCTCTGGATTGCCTATAAATTGATAGTAACAACAGTCTTAAAGGATCATACCCTTTGATACAATACTTTATTAATTCACCCATTCAACAAACTTTTCTTGAGCATGCCAGGGTAGGGACTATTGGTGCATGTGTGAAAATAGTAGTCAGATTTCTGCCTTCATGAATCTTAAGATCCACTTCAGAAATTTATCGTGTGTTAAATGGTACATGTCCAGGAGAAAAGTGCAGCAGGGAGGAATGGGCAGTGTAGGGCAGGCAATGTGGTAAGGTAGGTGGTGCCCTTCTAGACAGGTGGCTAGGAAGATGTCGCAGAGGTGAGTTCCTGAGTCTGCATCCCTCTGGAGGAGGAGGCCTGAGTGCAGAGAGAACGGCCTATGAAGGGGTGCCTTGAGGAGCATTTGCGTGTGTTGCAGGAGCAGTGCAGAGGTGGTGCAGGGGACTGAGGCAGTGCAGTCAAACACGGGCTCACAGTTCAAGCCAAAGAGGGGAGAGGTGGTTTTTTGGCACAACATGTCAGGACTTGTGGGCCACCAGCAGGATCCTGGCTTCCACTCTGGATGAAACCAGAGGACTCTGAGCAGAGGAGAGACATGATCTGGTCTTAGGGGTTAATAGAACTCCTCTGGCTGCTGTCCTGAAAATAGACTGAAGCACAGAGGCAGAAGCAGTGAAGAGAGAAGAGGCTTATCAGTAGCCCAGGCCAGAGTCAATGACCACTCAGAGAAATGAGTTAAGGTGAGTGACAGAGAGCTGGTGGTAAGCTTAGGTTACTGGTGGAGTGTGAGTGAGAAGGGGGTGGTGAGACAACTATGCCATGTGGGGCATGGGACAGTCCTGGACAGATGGACTTGTACCTACTGAGATGGAGGCCATGTGCGGGGCCTGCCTTGGGGGCAGTAAGGACTCATGTGCAGGCAAGTTCGATCTCAACTTCATGACATCTGTCCAACTGGGTACAGGAGTCCAATTTCCAAGGAAAATTTGGGATGAGAGCTATAAATGTAGAAGCTTTTAGTGTGCAGTTAACACTGTATAGTAGGGAGAAGCCAAGGGCTGAGACTGGGCACCTCAAAGCCCAGGGACAGGGAGAAATGGAACTGAAAAGTGGCTGGGGGTGGGGGCACAAAAGTGGGGGGTTGTGCAGGGAAGCAAGTAGGCATCTGTCAAAGAGAGTGATGGGTAAGCCATAACGCTATGCATCATGAGCAGGAGACATGCCAGTGGTGACCTTGCTAGGGAGTCAGCAAGAGCCTAATTGCACCAGGTGCCCCAGAGGACACAATGATACTGGGGGACAGCTCTTAAGATACACAGACACCTCTTCTGAGAAATGTTGCTCAAAAGGAAAAAGTAGAAGCAGAGTGGTAGCTGATAGCTGGGCTGAGGTCCCAGTGAAGATTGGTTGGTTTGGTTTGGAGCTGGGGAAAACAACAGTGATTCCTTAAGCTTATGTGATTAGTACAGAGTGATTTAGTACAGAGGAAGAAATCACTACCAGGGTTTGCAGAGGAGAGGGGCTGGGGTAATGTGCACCAGTAGAGTTGGCCCTGGTGTCCAGGTGAGGGCCACGGGTGCAGCTAGGGGAAAGGCTCAGTCCTGGTCCTTGTGGAAGGGTTCTTCTGGTTGTGTCTGTCTCCTCATGGGCTGGGAAGCCAGGCACTCAGCTTGAGCTGCTGGAGATTTAGGGAGAAGAGATAGGAAATGGTGTACAAGAAGTGAGTACTTGGGTTGAAGGGATAGGATTGCTAGTGGTACAAGCTCCTCTGGGATCACCATCATAAGTTCAAGAGAGCCTGGGCGGCACTTTGGGATTCAGCTGTGTGAATTTAGCTCTGCAGTCCCAGGTGTGGAGTTGGCAGAAAACCACTCTGTATAAGATTGGGGCTTGGCGAAGTGAGCAAAGCCAAGTACAACCAGGGGAGTGAGGGGAGAGTCACATGGCTTGCCAACATCTGGCAAGCTGGGAGGAGAGTTGGCCAGGTGTAGATGGGGGTGGTGGGGTGCTAGAGGTGGTGAGCTGGAAAGGAAGGGAGGTGGCAGGCAGAGCGTGGGTTCTTGTGCCAGGCTTCCCAGGGGTAGCAGCTGACAGTAACACCCTGTTGCCGTGAGGGACACAGGTCCTTAGAGCAGAAGTAGTCCAAGAAAGCTAAAGCCATCTGGGAATGAGGGAGATCTGTGGATGACAGCAAGAACAAGGGCTGGTGTGTGATCCCTGGCAGGCTATTCTCTGGTGGGCAGCTGTTAGTGGGGAGGAGGGGACTGACCTGGAAGCGGCAAGTAGCACAACTCTGAAGCCAGGTCCACTGGGGTGCAGAAGTGGGAGATGACAGCCAGCATACACAGGAGCAAATGGGTAGAGTGGGCCCACAGGCTCAGGGGCACACTTCATCCTTCAGAAGCTCTGTAGTGGCGCAGGCTGCTATGTAATGAGTATCAGAAAGATACTCATCCTTTTCGAACACAGAAATACCCCCTGTCACTTAGAAACTTTAGACCAACTCTAGAGAATCTTCCCATTTAAGAAGCACTCATCTAAGCTACTCGGTTATTCATAGGTTGGAGACCGCTGTTACGAGGAGGGAATGTATGAGGCCGCCAAGCTGCTCTACAGCAGTGTTTCTAACTTTGCCCGCCTGGCTTCCACCCTGGTCCACCTTGGAGAGTATCAGACAGCAGTGGACAGTAGCCGCAAAGCCAACAGCACCCGGACATGGAAGGAGGTAAGCATAAGAAGACTCCAGGAGACCGCTAGTCTCCCAGGCCTTCCTGCCTTGTCCTTCCTTCCTCTACACTCTTGTGCCAGATGGGGAGTGTCTGGATGCCTGCCTTGTCCAGGTAGGGTTCTGAGTCTTTCAGGAAGGCTCAGAGAACCTCATAAACTAGCATTTGTGGTTGAAGCAAAGCCCCTAGAGAACCCTGTGTTCGACCAGTTATCTCTCAGAAGGTGTCTTAATAGCATGGAATTATCAGTATGAGAAGCTGTATCACAATTTAAAATATTTTTTAAAATTGTATGACCTTATTAGTGGCATAATCAATGTAAGTTGGCACTTTTGGTCTTTGGTAGTAAATTGGTAAGGCATTTTTTTTTTTAAATTTTTTTAAATATTTTATTTCTGACAGCGTGAGCAGGAGAGGTCAGAGAGAGAATCTGAAACAGGCTCCAGGCTCTGAGCCAGCTGTCAGCACAGAGCTCGACGCGAGGCTTGAACCCACGAACCATGAGATCATAACCTAAACTGAAGTCGGACACTTAACCAACTGAGCCACCCATATGCCCCAAAGCATGTTGTCTTATAGCTCTCTGATAATATCAGAATTCTCTGCAAGGAGAAAATGTTTATAAAGAACAGTGCAAAAGATTTAGCTTCAATGAATCTCTGAAGTATTGTTTAATAAAAGATTAAAATCCACCTAAATGTCCAATATCAAGGGCATGGCTAAAGAGTGTACATATTGCAACCCTACCCAAAATGAACAGGCAGGGTTACAGGAGAGGAGGTTTCAAGTATTCTGTGAGAAGTGTGTAGGAAGTAGAATGTCAAATGTAATTCCATTCTGTGAGCATGTGTGAGAGAGATATCTGGTGGATGCTAAATAACAAGAAAAATAGTGGGTAACAATTGTGTCTCAAGGTAACGACCGGTTTAGGGGCGCCTGGGTGGCTCAGTCGGTTAAGCGTCCGACTTCGGCTCAGGTCATGATCTCACGGTTTGTGGGTTCGAGCCCCATGTCAGACTCTGTGCTGACAGCCAGCTCAGAGCCTGGATCCTGTTTCAGATTCTGTATCTCCCTCTCTTTCTGCCCCTCCCTGCTCACACTGTCTCTCTCTCTCTCTCAGAAATAAATTAAAAAAAAAAAAAGGTAACGACCAGTTTTCTCTGGGTTATGTGATTATTTTTGTTTTTCTGGGTTTTTCTGAAAAACCCAGCTCTGCCAATGGGTATGAGGTCTGTCTTCGGCCCTTGAAAGAAGAGCAGCTTAAGGGCCCTTTCTGAGTCCTTTTTAGTAGAAGTCCAGGGGGTTCTTCTACTTCTTAGAACTTGTTGTCATTAAGTGTACATACTGCAGAATGCCTAAAACAAAAGTTCTGTTTAAGAAATATTTATGAAAGTTCCTCCCGCATAAAGAGCACTCAGATTTACTGTGCTCCATTGACAGTTACTCTTGAGCTTTGTAAAACCGTTTTCAAGTCCCAAACCTGTAATTCCAGCATTGCTTTCCCAGAGAGACCTCTACATCTCAGGGTGTAGAAGTAATTCATGAGCCCTCTTCTCTCTGGTTGCAAACACCCCTTTGGCCTGCAGATTAGAAACGTCATTATTTTTCTTTCCGGTCTCACACAGCTCACCTTTCAGCTATTTACTTACTTAGAATCTAACTTTAAAAACCTCGTTTGCTGGTAATTCTGCATTTGTAGTTGCATTCCTGGAAGCCAGCAGTTGTGGTACTGTGCCCTGTCTTGGGAACACTCATGGTGTCTGGCCTTCCCTCCCATAGGTATGCTTTGCATGCGTGGATGGGCAGGAGTTCCGCCTTGCACAGCTGTGTGGTCTTCACATTGTCATTCATGCAGATGAACTGGAGGAGCTGATACGTTATTACCAGGTAAGTAGTCTGTGGCCAGAAATGATCTCTACTGGCAGTGGAGATGATTAGTGATACTTAAACATTCCAAATAAGGGACACTCATTTCCTTATCACATCCATGGGTAGGCATACGAAGCACTGTCTCTATGGGAAAGCCTTTTCGTGTGCTAGACAACATGTCCCTAAATCGTATTGTTATATTGGGTATCCTGGACCTCACTGCTGGCTGGTATTTGTGTTTTTAAGAGTATGCCCCCTTCTCCTGTGTCCTTGGACTGTCAGAAGCCCAGCCAGTGGCTTCCACATGTGGATAACCATTGGGTAACTTGCTGGGAACACTGACCCAGTCATGGCAGAGCCACAGCCTACACCCCAGACCCCAGAGTGTGTGGCCCACAGAGGGTGTGATTATCAGGTGCCATAGAAACAGAGAACATATGACAGTCCAGGGGAGGGAACCCCAGGAGAACTTTGAAGGGTGGGAAATGTCTGCGTCAGTGTCATAGTTAAGTTTCACAGTCAAGTGGTCAACACACGTCAGTGTGTTCAGGGCCTGGGCATCTGCTTGTGGGAGTCCTGGAACTGTGTGGTCATACCCAGTGGGGTCAGCAGAGCAGACTAAAAGTTTGATTTTGCTCAGCTGTGTTACTGTTCCCATGGAACTCAAGCCCCAGCCCCTCTTACTGAGTGGACAGTAAGGACTAGAGGGAACTTAGTGAGTCACAGGGCTCAAGGGGCCTCTGAGCTGATGAAAATAGGTACCACTGGAGTCTAAAATGCCAAGCTAAGCTTGACGACTTCTTAGTGAAGTATGCTTTCCTATTCCACAGAAGTTCAAGAAGTAAAACTGTAAAGAAAACAGGGAAAGTAATAAAGCAGTTTGGTGGCTGACAAAATACTTCATTTGTTCAGCAAATGTTGGAGTACCTGCCATTCTCTGGACATTATTCTAGATAATGGTATCAGTGAACATAACAGAAAAACCCTCATTCAGTTGAATTTACATTCAGTGAGGTTGACAGGCAACAAACATCATGTTTGGGCAGTGGGGTGCCTGGGTACAGCTTCAAAAGGGGCAGTCAAGGTCATACTAATTGAGAAGCCAAGACTGAACAGAGACCTGGAGAAATCGAAGGGTCTAGTCATGGGGATATTTGAGGGCAAGGGTTCTGCAGCTAGGGCAGAGTCCAGAGGGAGGAATGTGCTGTGCCAAGTATTTGAGGAAGGGCCCTGGAGACAGGAGTTTGGGGGACACAGGCCATCATGAAGGACTCAAAGCAGGACATGGGACCTGAAGGTAAGGGGCCATTCTGGCTTGCATGTTGAGAACAGACTTTTCCTGGGGCAGGGAGAAAGGGGAGGGGGCAGGTGACACAGGGTAAGAAGTACTGAGGCGATCAGGGTTAGGGGTGTTTTGAGTGTGCCGCCAAGTCGATATGCTAGTGGATTGTGTATGGGTGAGAGAGAAAAGTCCAGGATGACTCCCGTTTATTTTGGGCCTGAACATCTAGAGATAAAGTTCTCACCAGTGGACATGGGGAAGACTAAAGGCAGAAACTGGTGGAAGGGAAGGACAGGGATTAAGTTTTGGACATAACGAGTTTAAGCTGCCAATTGGATGTTCATGTAGAGGTGCCAGAGGTGGGAGATGGAAACAGGGCCTGGTCTTTAGAGAAGAAACCCAGCTAGAGAAATGAAATAGGACCCTTTGACACACAGATGGAACATAAAGACACACAACTAAGTGAGGTCAGGAGGGGTGGGAGCAGATAAAGAAGAGCATAAAGGGAGCCCAGGGCCCTCCAAGCATGGGTTAGGGCAAAGTAAGAAGAAGCTCTAGAGAACAAGACATCTGAGCAGCTGTGCGCAGAAGGGAGGGACAGTTAGCCAGGCAGAGTCCTGCTGAGATGTTTCACTGCAAAAAGGAGTAGAAAAGGGGAGTAGCACTGGTAGGGACCATGGGGTCAAGAAAGAGCATTTCTGGATGGGAGAATTAGCAGGAGGTTTTTTAAAGGCAAGCTGTGGAGGAAGAAGCTGATTCCAAAAGAAAAGGGGATTGTTGCTGGCTCAGCAGCCTCAGTAGGTGGCAGGAGCTGGGGCCGGTGTTCTAGGCTGGCTGGGTCCTAAGCAGGAACACAAACGGTGCAGATGCTGATAGGGTCAACACAGGCTTTTGCTTCTGATGGCTTCCATTTCTCAGTGAAACAGGAACAAGGTTAGCCACACGTGAAGTCAGGAAGTGAGGAGGATGTGAAATAGCCCTCTGGAGATGACCCGTGAGGTTTTCAGGCAGTAATGTGATGGCAGCCAGTCAGACTGAGCTCAGGCATGTTGGGCAGCCTGGAACTGAGAGGGAGCAGGGCTGGCCGCCCCACGTGCATTTACCTTTACTCCAAGCATATCTGTTGGTCTGTCAGGATCGGGGCTACTTTGAGGAACTGATCTCCCTGTTGGAGGCAGCCCTGGGCCTGGAGCGGGCCCACATGGGCATGTTCACAGAGCTGGCCATCCTCTACTCCAAATTCAAGCCTCAGAAGATGCCAGAGCACCTGGAGCTCTTCTGGTCCCGAGTCAACATCCCAAAGGTAATCTAGCCATCCTTGGGGTTCTGGCTGCCATGTGCATGTGCGGCACAAGCCCAACCCATGGCTGTCCCTACAGGTGCTGAGAGCTGCAGAGCAGGCACACCTCTGGGCAGAGCTGGTGTTCCTCTATGACAAGTACGAAGAGTATGATAATGCCATCCTTACCATGATCAATCACCCTACTGATGCCTGGAGGGAAGGGCAGTTCAAGGATGTCATTGGCAAGGTAAGAGAGTGCCTAAGCACCAGCTCCTGCCTGCTTCTGCCCAGCTTGTCCTGGGGGTGGGTGAGCCAAATGCCAGTGTGTGTGCCTCAGGGCATATTGCCTTTGTCTCGAGTCTCACTGCCCTCTGTGCAGGTGGTGGCGATTGGATTGGGTGCTTAGGGTGTGTAGTGACTGGCCTATGGCCTCACAGCTAGGCAGCAGATGGGGGACAGGATCCAGGACCACCCTCCCCACCGTACTCCCACACAGGGTCCTGAACAACCAGACACTGGCATTTGCTCTTTCTCCTGTCCTCTGGAGGGACTCCCACCACCAGACCCAGTCTATATCATTTCCTGTTGTATTGTTTCATATTTTCTACCTCTGGCATATTTTTTCTTCATGTCTCTCCCCTCCAAAACTGCAAGGCCCAGAGGAGCACAGGCACCTGACAGAGGTAGAGTCTTGAGCCCGGATCTACTGGCCTCTGGGTCCCCACGCTTCCTAGGAGCTTCTATCCTCCCATAGTCTAGTCAGGCTAAACCAGGGTGCTTGCCAAGCCGTTCCACTAGCTGCCACATACTATTGGAAGACAGTCTGGGGACTGGGGGTCTGGAGACATGCACCAAACAGGCCTCTGCTGTTTTGTTTCTGGTCTCAGAGTGGGCCTTACCTCCAAGCCTCTCCCTTGTGAGCTCTGTGTGTGTATTAGAAGCCTAAGGAGTAAGGCTTTTTGTCATCAGTCTCTGGATCTTTTGCTTTGAGTGTCCTTGTTTTGTCCCAGTGGTTTTACGTGAATAACTTGTCCACAGGTCTTCCATTTGCTGTCTGCCAGTGAAAGATAGCATTCTGACCGTGTGTCCTATTGCTTCCAGGGTGGGGGCATGGGCTCCTTACATCTGGATCAGATAGTTGTCTGCCTTCTGTTCCATATATGACTGCTGAGTGGAGATGTGGGTGACGGGTGGGGTCACCAGCTCTCAGCATCTGAGGTCACACACATCAGTACTGTTCAGCATAATCTTTGAAATCAGTGGCCATCTGACAGAAATCCCACCCTGTAAGGGGTCTGCAGGTTGCTAATGGAAGGGCAGGCAGACTTCACATTCCTGTGCCCCAGCACACATGAAAAACATGCTGGAAAACACATACCTGATGAATCCTAGGCATTCTTTTCTCACATTAACTTGAATGCTGTCAGGGTGCATTTTGAAGTTGGTGTCGTGCCATGTTTGAGGTGGCAATGCTTTTTGTTTCTTAGTAGTGTCTGGAACATTGGAGTTGTCCAGGCAGCTGATGTGGCCCATGACCTAAGTGCAATCTACCCTGATGGTGGTCAGGATCAGCAGATTCCTGAAGAGAGATGGAGGTCAGCATGGCATCTTGGGTCTAAGGTCACACACTCATGGGCAAGACTGCATCTCGTGGGAAAACAGCATTCATGCAGCTGACAGCTGAGGTTTGTTCTTAGTACAACATCAGTGCCTCTGCCTGTCTGCCATGTGAGAGACTCCTGTGAGCTCACATGTGGTGGAGAGAGGGAGGTGAAGGACACCAGCTGGCATGGTGGCCTGGCAGAGAGGACATTGTTGGCACTGTGGGTACACAAGAGAGCTTTAGAAATAGCCTGGCCACAGGACTGAGTGGTAGAAGGCCAGGCAGGAGTGACGTAGGCAAGAGTGACATAGACCAGGGTTATATCCAGGCTCAGCCATTTGCTCTCTGTCCCTTTGAGCTGGTGTCATCATTGGCAACCTTGGTGACCGCCCCCCCCCCCCCCCCCCNCATCCGTAAAATGGAAATGTTTCCTGCCTGCCAAGTGTTCAGCAGCAAGTGCCCAGCCAATGGCAGGTGCCTCTCACAGGTAGTGCAGTAAGTGTCAGGAACCAGAGCACTCTAGCTGGTCACCCTTGAGCTCATGACAGAATCCTTGAGCCTCAATTTTCTCTTCTTCAAAATGGGAATAATGCCCTGTCCCTAGGCCTTGGGCAGCAGTAGCCATCCTTACCAACTGCACAAGTGGGTATGGCTCTGTTGGTGCTCCCCTCCTGGTACATGGCTCCAGAGGAGGGCGCCGTGCAGATGCCAGTGCCCTAGATGGGAGCCATGGATTCTGTAGAGGGTGCCAGATGCCTCCAGATCATCAGCTCAGTCCAACACAACACATGTCCATGGACCCATACCCAGAGTGGTTGGGCTGGCTCTTGTCCAGCTTCACAGTCACTGCAGTGGGGGAACAGAGCATGGCCAATTGTGCTCTGCCTTAAGTCATCCAACCAGAAGGATGTGGGGCACTCTGGCCATGCTTTAATGAAGACTGCAAGGACTTGATCAAAAGGCAGCAAAAGTTATCCATTGTGCCCTTCCCCCTCCACCCTACCTTACATCCCCACTGTCCTTTCTGCTTTTTAGTCATTTAGTCTGGCTGGAGACCCATAATCAGGTCCAGATACCACTGAGTAAAAGGGCCTGGCTGGAAGATTAGCAGTTCCAGAGCTCTGATGCAGCATGCCCAGGGGAAGTGGTGGGGGTGCATTGCTCCCCTTTGCACCCACAGGGGCACCACAGGGACCCTGAGGCTATTCTAGGTCAGAATCTGTGGTGACAGTGAGTGCTCTGCTCTGAGAGGGGCATATCTGAGTCAGTAACCAGCAAGAGTATCAGTAATGAGCAGGGCTGTGGACAGTCCTCTTCCTCTGCCATTTGGTCTGCAGATGTCACTGGGCCCACATTGCTGCTAGCTTACCTGGACCTGGTGTTGCTAGAGAGTTCCCATGCACCCACCCCCTCCACCCAGCATGGCTCTAGTATTGCCATGCCTTGTGTGTACCCCTGAAGCTTTGTATGTTCTTTTGGACATGCTCATCACCACTGACCTGGCACACATCCTTCTGGAGGCAGGAGTCACCTTGCTGTCCTCTGAAGACCAGGCCCTACAGTCAGCAAGCCTGGGAGGGTGGCCTTCCTGGGGGCACAGGGTCAGCCTGGAGAGACTCAGCCCTCCTCTGCCTACCAGGGTGCCTGGTCTGAACATCATGGCATGTTGTCTGAGAGCTGTGGAAACGTAATAGGATTTTCTACAGCTCAGGCTGAACTTCCCAGGGAGGACTACAGGAATCTTGCTTGAATAAAACCATGTTTTGGTGTTTGGGTTTATCCTGGCTTGTTACCCCTCATGCATTCACTCAACATACTAGCTGAGCATCAACCCCATGTCAGATACTGAGGTGAGTCAGAAAACAAAGGCCAGCCTCTTAGGTGATTGAGGCGCAAGTGCTAAGGAGAAAAAATGTCACAGAGATGAGAAAGGGGGCGTGTTTGGTCTTAAAAGGGATAGTCACAGCCTTACTAATAAAGTGCATCTGGGCAAAAACCAATAGTTCTGGTGGAGTGTGCGGCATCTGAGACAGGTGAGTGGGGATTGACATGGGTTGACCCTCGGCTCTGCCCCCACCGGCAGGTTGCTAATGTGGAGCTCTACTATAAAGCCCTGCAGTTCTATCTGGATTACAAACCTCTGCTCATCAACGATCTGTTGCTTGTGCTGGCACCCCGGCTGGACCATACCCGGACTGTTGGCTTCTTTTCAAAGGTGAGTCAGCCAGCATCCCAGGGCCAGAGAAGGGTGTGTTGGGCCAAGGTCATCTGAATGATAGTACCTTAATAATCAATTTTTTAAATTGATCTCCAGAAAATGTTAAGAATAAATGTATCAAACTGCTTTTAGGTTTCAGATGTAGCTTTGTATTTTGGCCACAATGTTCATAAATGAAATTGACATTTACTCAGTAACCCAGTCAGCCCTTCATGTGTTAATGTGTGTCGGGCATGTCAGTTGTAGGTGTCCAGGAGACCTGGAACTGGGCTATACACACTAGTCCATCAGTGTGCCACGGGGCCCCGAGCTGTGGGCCCTGATGATTTGTCCAAGTGCCCTAACCATTCTCCTGACTCATCAGGCAGGCCAGTTGCCCCTAGTGAAGCCTTACCTGCGGTCAGTCCAGAGCCACAACAACAAGAGTGTGAATGAGGCCCTCAACTACCTACTGACAGAAGAGGAGGATTACCAGGTGGGTGTGGGGTGTGTGTCCTATGAGAGGGAAGTGGTAGCTCCTCCTGTGCCCCAGGGACCCGTGCAGCTAGCATTGGGCACTCTGAGACTAGAGAGCCCTTCTCCACACCAGCCCTCTTCTCAGAGAGCTGACCTTGCAGAGGAGGGGTTGTGGGCTCTACAGGCGCCATGGGTGGATGGGGAAGGGCCTTTCTGAAGCCAGTGAGTAATTCCTGGTTGCCTATTCCACTATGTCCCTCACCCACGGAAAGGCCACGTCTTTCTAGGGTTTGAGGGCATCTATCGATGCCTACGACAACTTTGACAACATTGCCCTGGCACAGAGGTTGGAGAAGCACCAGCTGATTGAGTTCAGGCGCATTGCGGCTTATCTATACAAGGGCAACAACCGGTGGGCCCAGAGTGTGGAGCTCTGCAAGAAGGACCATCTCTACAAGGTTGGTGTCCCAATGACCCCACCCCACCCCACCCCACCCTGTGTGCTTCCTGATGTCTTGGGGAGTGTAAGATAGTCACAGCCCCCTACCAGGAGACATTTGTGGGGGGACAGGGAGAATTATGTTAAGGAGGAAGTATTCTTAGAACACAGGCTGAGGATCCTTATCTATCATTAATATAGAGCTTCTTTAAAGTTATTTGGGTTAAGGAGCACCTGGGTGGCTCCGTTGGTTAAGCGTCCATCTCTTGGTTTTGGCTCAGGTCATGATTTCATTGTTCATGGGTTCAAGCCCCATGTCAGCACAGAGCCTGCTTGGGATTCTCTTATCCCTCTCTCTTGCTTGTGTGTACGGATGCACACATCCTCTCTCTTGCTCTCTAAATAAATAAATAACATATTTTTAAAAAAGTTTTTGGATCAAAATAGCAATGGAGTTGAAGCTTTCCTGCAGTTATTTGTGAGTTTCACTTTCCCTAAACAGTGTGGCAGCTTTCACTTGGCACCTATATTGTTTTTGATCAATCAATATGTGGGGAATAAAAATTTCAAAGTGAAAATTACATTAAAAATTCTTGTTTCTGCCCTTAAGCAGTGGGTCAGTACCATCCTCAGGTCTGGATCTGGATCTGCTCATCTGAAAGCCAGGATGGGCTGCTTGGAGAGATCCCAGGCCCTTGAAGGCATTACCTTTGCTTCAGCTGGCCTCAACATCTCCCCAATGGGGTAAAGTGCAATTGCACAAGAGGGCGATTGTAATGTGCTGCACGGCTAAGCTGATTTCCAAGGGTTCCATGTGCTGTGAGTCCCCAGGGAGCCTTTCCTCAAGGCCATGAGCTTCACCTAAGGTGTTACTCCCAAAATTGTCCTTGGCATCCCTGAGTACTTTCCTAGGATCTGGGCACGCATCTCTCTCTCATGGCACATAGGTCAAGGCCAGAGAACCTTGGACATCAGGGGCATGTCAAGCTTCATCCCAGGTTGTTACCTCCAGTTTGGAACTGTTAAGTGACATCTCCTCACTTCTAGTGATAGAGCTTGTGGTCCTTTGTGGGGTGCAGACAGGGCCCCTGCAGAGGGAGCTCAGAGACAGCTCATCAGGGTACTCAGGCACTGGCACTGGGAGGTGGCAGCAGGGCTCCAACACACAAGAGGGAAGCTGCCCCCAGGTAGGGGGGTTCCAGCTGCCCCGACCTGCCAGTGTGCACACCAGGGTCTTTAGTGCACGGTCCCTTATCACTCAGACAATGAGGAAGCGAGCAGTGCGGTGAGAACTGCCAAAAGGGCATTTGTCCTCTTCCGAACCATAGTCCCACTTCGAGCAACATGTGCCAGGAAGAGAATCCACAAGGACAAAATCACAGGCAGAAAGATGTTGCCATACTTTCCAGTACCCTGGTTCTCAACAAGGGCGACTCTGACCTCCAGGGGATTGTTTGTCACACCTGGGGGTGCAGTGCTGCATCTAGTAGGTGGAGGCCAAGGTGATGCTATGGAGCTTATGATGCACAGGCCCTGATCCTACACGCAAGTGTCAGCCATGCCTTGGCAGCAGAGCCCACCCTGCTTGGGAGTCCTGGGAGGATGGGTGGTCACAGTGTGCCACCTGGGGGTTTGGTGAGTGGCCAGTGCTGGCTTCTGGGACAGTCGTAAAACAATAAGCATGCTTTCCAGAATGCAGTTGTATGATGTAAAAGCCCAGTGGGCACTGAGCCATCAGGGGCAACCACCTTGGGGAATGTGCAGTCTACCTGAGGAGCTGGCAGAGTAACTGCATGTGGGTGGCTGGGACTGTTGAGGAACTGCAGGACTGGAGGGGCATGAGAGAACGTGTCGGGACAGGGGAAGGTGGAGGCTAGAGGGCCCTCATGCCCACCACTGAAGAACAGGCCTGCACAGGTATAGTCACAGGCTGGGGATAGTGAAGGGCAGGGCGAGGGCCTGGAGCAGGGCCTTGACAAGTGCTGCCAGTGGTTTGGGAAGGAGTTTGAGGGATGGGGACCAGGTGGAGAGCTAACACACTCATTGACAGAGTTTAGGTCATTCAGTTCTCACCATTGTGGGTAGAAAATAGAAATCACTAATTTACTGATGGATATCACTAGGCGGGTATGATTCTTCGTTTTAGACAAATCTGCAAATGTGAAAGCGATTAGAGACTTTTGAGGGGACTTTATTTTACGTCAGGAAGAAAGGGAAAATTGTTATTTCTTGAGCACTGACTTTATCCCTCGTAGTTGCTGCATGTTGAGTCTGGAAGGATAGCACTGGCTGTTGACCCAAGCACAGCGACCCTGGCCTTTACAGAAGGTCCTGCTAGCTCTCTTACCATCCCCTTTCAATGTGTAGCCCCACGCACCCCTTCTGCATGCCAGTAGGGCTGCAAGACCAGAGCCTGTCTCCCAGGGCACCTGTACCTGTGTGTGTGTGCCACCTCCCTCTTGGTATTTCAGCAGGTCTGTGAGGGCCTGCTGCCAGGAATATACTTGGTGCCCTCCATGTATTCCATCCTACTAGAGGGCAGTCGAGGCACAGGGACCCCTCTGCAGGCAAGGATGTCCTTTCCGGGGCCTGGCACCATTCAGTGTCATACCAACTCAGAAAGTGCCTCAGGCAGCACAAGGCAGAGTGGACCTGAGCTGTGCATCTGCCTTGGTTGCAGGACGCCATGCAGCATGCTGCAGAGTCGAGAGACGCCGAGCTGGCCGAGAAGTTGCTGCAGTGGTTCCTGGAAGAGGGCAAGCGGGAGTGCTTCGCGGCCTCTCTTTTCACCTGCTATGACCTACTTCCCCCGGATGTGGTGCTGGAGCTGGCCTGGAGACACAACCTCATTGACCTGGCCATGCCCTACTTCATCCAGGTGATGAGAGAGTACCTTAGCAAAGTAAGTATGGGCTCTTTTGTGGCTCTTTGCCACTATGTGGCACATCTATGACTCTAGCCCAGGTCTACATAGGCCTTCTGGTGGCTCATGGCCTCTGGGGGACCAATCCAAGTTGTCCAACCAGCCCTGCCTACCTTTGAGAAAGGCCTCATGCCTTCACAGTTGAGTGGTTTTCTGCCTAATACTAACCTCTTCTAGAAAATCACCTTGGAGGGCTCTGGGTAGAACTGAGCCCTTCCCCTTGCATCTGTGGGCAAGCACAGGGGACTTGCATCGGGTGTCCTGCACACTGCCAGGGCACACAATGAGTGTGCTCACCCACAGCCCAGGGCTTTGTCAGGTGAGAACAGTGAGGCACCAGCTGGCAGAGCTCCAGCACACCGCCCATGGGCTCTGTGGTCTCTTTACCTCTCAGCACACCTCCAGTGGAGTTCGGGGTGCATTATTGGCAGACCTATCATGGTTCCCCCTCTTTGCCAAGCACTTAGTAGGAATGTTAACACCTTGACAGGTAGGTAGTCATTCCCTCTATGGCTGCAGACACGGGTTCAGTTCCAAAGCTGATAGGTGAAGACATTGGCTCAGACCCATGTCTCCCTGGCTCTGAGGCCATACTCATGTCTTACTTTGTTGCTTCTGCCACTCTATATGTCAGTTGGTGGCCCTGGTGGTCCACTCTGGCTTTATTTGCAGGTTGATGAGACAAGAGTATCTGATTTTAACTCTTCCTGTTGAAGCCCTAGGAGTTTCTGTCTGGGGCCTAGCTGAGGCACTGTCTGGAGACCCTTGTCACTTAATCTGGTTTGTTTCTAAGGCTGGAGGAAAGCTGTCGCTCAGCAGCACCTACTGGCCCATCCAGCCATACACTTAACCTTCTTTTAGCCACATGGAGACATCACAATGCCAAGAAGCCACTAGGCTGGGGCCTCTTTCAGTGGTGTGAGGGAGGAGAGTGGCCTCTAGGAGTTAGTGTAGAGTTTATGGAAGAAACAAGAAGCGCAAGTGTGGGGTGGTGGTGGAGTCAGGAGTACTGCCAGCTTTGGCCTGTGAGGGCTTGCTCTGTCTGCCACCTGCAGAGCCTTCTGGGAGTTGCCCAGCCGCTGTTAAGGGCTGTCACATGAGTCATTCAAGGCCATCTCCCTGCTGCAGGAGGAAGGACTGTCAGAGTGTGTCTTAGTCCCATTTACACAGCACATCTGAGTAGGAGGTCTCTCAGGACTCTTCAGGGGATACAGAGAGACAATCCTGGCCATGTGGCCTGATCTTCAGGCTACTAGGGGGCATAGACTGGTTGGATTCACAAGATTCCCTGATTCCTCAACCACAGTGGATGGCAGCTCCTTAAAGGAAGTGTCTGTGCCATGTTGGAACTTGTCTTCAGAAGCTGCCCCATGGTTTCTGCTTTTCCCATCCCTAAGTTGTCTTAACCTGGAAGCAGTTTGCTGTGCCCTGCGTAAAGAAGGATGCAAATGGCTTGAATCTCTTCCTGGAGTCAAGGCCCGTGAATTAACCTAAGAGGAACTTTTGCCACTCAGACTTTCATTGCTGCAGGGGTTGGGACCTCCAGGGAGCCCCAAGGACTTGGGGGGAACACATTCCCTCGCTGTGGTGATGGAGGTCATCCTGGCAGCCATGTCACCTTGGTCAACACTGTGGCTGCATAGCTAATTCAGGGTGGGACAGGGTATTTGGTCTAAAGCTAACTTCTTGCCGGAACGACTGGCTCCCTGGACCAGGGTCCCCAGACACATCCCCTAGTTCTGGAAGAAGGAAAGGGCTACCATGGCACCTGGCCTCACTGCTGCCCCGCATGCCTCCCAACCAGCACCAGATCTGGTACCTGTCATGTTGGGGATAGGATGGGCTCAATAGGGGTTTCTTAGGCAGCACAGGGATGTGGGCTGAGTCTCAGCTGGGCTGGAGCCCAACAGACTAAACTGCTCTGAGGTGGAGGGGTCCAGATAAGACCACAACCCCTTCCTAACTGGAGAACTAGGCCCAGGGCCTCTTGATTCATTTGGGAACCTTGAGGGCCTTCTATCTGAGAAAAACTCACATGCCCAAACTTTCCCAGTGGAGGGTACAGGCCTAGCTTAGACTTCAGCCTGGGTGTCAGCCAACTGAAGGTAGAGAGTATAGGTTGCAAGTTCACTGTGCTGTCTTCCTCCTCCCTCACCTCCGCTCTGGTCCCAAGGAGGGAAGGGGAAGGGAGTGCACAGGGCCAGTGATGGGGCTGTTTCTGTTAGGGTTTTGGTGCCTGGCCTGACCTCTCCCAGACCTGAGTGTACACGGGGCACATAATTTTTTCTTCTTCCTGACTTGAGTGCTTGTTTAGGGGGCTCCCAGACACACAGTTGCTGTTGCCCTCACTCGCACAGTGCTATTTGCTCCTCAGGTCCCTGGCACTACCTCACTCTGTTCCTTCTCCATCCATGTCTGTTCCAGCCTGTGGGTACCACATAGGGCAGCCCCTCATGAAGCCTTAAGGAAGATCAGGGAGGCAGCTTGACCTCAGGGCTGTGTCTGCCCCCACCTCTAAGGTGACATATCCTCCCTGCCAGGTGGGATGTCCCAGATATCAGGTGACTGGTCTCCTTGGGAGGGGTGGTCAGCGTGGACTAGCTGTATGTAAGAAGTGCTACATTGTCTTGGCAGTGCCCCTGTATCCAGAGGAAAATCTAGCCCTGTGAGCTGTGCTACATGTGCAGCCTACAGTCACTGGCCATTGCTCTGGTGCTCCAGGCAGCCTGGTGCCCACTTGGAAAACACTGGGTTGGAATAGCAGTTAGGGGTCACCGGGCCCCCACTGGGGCACTCCATGTCTACCCAGTTACAGAGGCTTCACCTGGTGGAGCAGGAGTCATTGCAGGTACAGCATCTGCCCTGTAACCATCCTCAGCTCTGACTTTCCTGGAGGCTGTGTATTTGCCCCCTGGCCCAGACTACATGCAGCCTGTCAGGCAGGCACTCGAGTGCTCTTGCCTCTTTGCAGGTAGACAGACTGGATGCCTCGGAGAGCCTGCGCAAGCGAGAGGAGCATGTGGTGGAGCCCACTCCTCTCCTGTTTGGTAGGTGGCGCCCCATTGTCCCTAGTCCCCTGTCCCTAGGGAGGGGAGAGTAGGGAACGTGATTCACATTGCGGTTCCCTGACTGGGCTTCAGATTAGAGAAGGAATGGATAGGGTGGGGGACAGAAGGGCCACAATGGTGTGATGTGCAGAAAATCAGTGTATCCAGAAATGTTGAAGAGGCATGGCCATTGTCCTCCATTTTCTGAGGGCACCTGCCTTCTGTGAGGGTGCCCTTGCCTGCTCTTGTACCTAGCAACTGCCCAACTCTGAGCCGCTGCTGTGTGCTGCTCTGCCTGGTCCCGGGCAGCAAGGCTGCTGCTGGCTTTGACTTGAGAGCCTGCCTGGATGGCCTAGCTGTTGAGCAGACAGATTGGTTACTGTCCACTGCACCAAGAGGCTTTGGGTTCTGGAGTGCATTGCAGGACTAACAAAGGCCTGGGGTTTGGTGTGAGCACGCAGCATGTGAGTCTGGTCTCAAGTCTCCTGCCAGTTGTGTCCTCTTCAGGGTCACTGGGCCCCTACTACCACCACCATTAATGTCAATCTGGTTTTTTTAGATTTTGATGGGCATGATTGAGACCCAGCCAGTTGAGCTAAGTAAGTGTCCCATTTTGGGACTAGCTTACCCTCTAGCCTGGCCAGCCTCTGTGGCTGGCCCCACAACAGCAACTCCCACTGTCCTTGCCCCAGGCACCTGTTCTCCAGTGCCTGAGCCTTGGGTGGTCAGGGCTGGTCTGCAACCCTGCTCTTGGGCCCCTGTCCACGCCTGGGCAGCGGGAGCTCTGCTCACTCTCTGCTTCTCCTTCTGCAGGCCAGCAGCTGATGCTGACAGCAGGCCCTGCTGCAGGCCCTGCCCCTGCTGGCTTCCCCTATGGATATGCTGCTGCACCTGCCTTCACCCAGCCTCCTGTGTACGGCTTCAGCGTGTAGTGTGCACTCAGTGGCAACATGCCTCTATGGGGTTATTAACCTCAAGGAGCGTGTCACTGCAGAAGCACAGAGGACCTGATGGAAAGCAGGGACACCTGGACGTTATTTATTTTTGCTGAGGCCCAGAGATGGCAGCCTCTGAGCCATCCTATCCCCTGGGGAGGCCAGGGGAGACACTGACTGCCCAAGACCAACTTGGGTGGATTTCTGCCTCCAGGTCCTCTGGCTGGAGCCAGGCAATCCTGGGGCATTCTCCCCAAGGATTTCTTGCCCTTCGTGGGAGGGGCACCTGGTCTTTGCTCAGCACTGGCAGAACTGCCCCCTCCAGGTCACTTTGCAGACCCAACTGAACGGACCTTCTAACTGGCTCTGAGCCTCCTACCGATCATGAATATTAAAGTCGGTTTATCAAGGCAAAACTTCCCTGCTTGGTGCTGGTGTGGGTAGCAGGGGACAAAAGATTGGCTGGGGCCTCTTTGGGGATGAGGACCTGCGTCTGCCAAGGGGGAGATAGCCAGGATATGTTGGGGGTCTTTTCCCGCGAGCCCTGCATCGAGCTCTAATCCCGTAGGGGGAGTGGTAGCTTCACAGACCATCGGGTGTGGAATGCCAAACATCAGGGATGGGGCTTAGCACCATGTGTCCCCGGGGGAGGGTCTGCCCTTCTCTCCACCCCCGACCTCCAGGGAACGGCCGTTCAGGCACATGCAGTGAGACCTGCCCCTTCCCGTGCCGGATTCTGCCCGATGCCGGGGCGGGTTTTAGAAACTGCACCTTGACCCACAGCTCCAGGCTCGGGCACAGCACCGCCTCCCGAGTACCCTGGGCTCGGCTATTGGCTGGGCTATCGACTCC
>NW_027533081.1:1487983-1494247 GCF_008692635.1 Crocuta crocuta | reverse complement strand
GCACCCAGCGCTCTGGCAGCCGCCGCGCCCGCGTCTGGGAAGGCCAAGCTGACGCACCCGGGGAAGGCGATTTTGGCAGGTGGGCCCCTCCGGGACGCAGACCCCCGATCTGCCCACTCCCTCGGCCCCGCAGCGCTTCCGGGTGGGCCCCGGTCGCCGAGGCCCCGCCTCACTTCCGGGTCGGGGGGGGGCGCGGCCCAGGTCCTCAGCCAGAGCTAGAGGACTCGCCCTGCGTGTCGCCCCTCCGCACCTAGCCAGGACAACGTGGGTGGGGTAGGGGAAGTTGCCAGGCCTCCCCCTACACCACAGGAGCCGGACAAAGTCCGGGGCGAGGGAGGGGCCGGGCGCCAGTGGTGGTGGGCGGGGCGGCCCGGCCGCCGGGCGGTGGTCTCAGAGTACGGGTGTCTGGTCCCCGCAGGCGGCCTGGCGGGCGGCATCGAGATTTGCATCACCTTCCCCACCGAATATGTAAAGACACAGCTGCAGCTGGACGAGCGCTCGCACCCTCCGCGGTACCGGGGCATCGGTGAGTAGGGGGCTGCTGGCACGCGGACGGCACCGAGAGGGCCGGCACCCGGAGGGCACGGCCAGGCCTTCCGCTCGTGGAGCAGCCGTGGCGGGCTCTGCAGAGGTGCGAAGGGCGGTCTTTAGGGCGGCAGGGGTCACTGAACGCCCCCTCCTCCAGGGGACTGCGTGCGGCAGACAGTCCGCAGCCATGGCGTCCTGGGCCTGTACCGAGGCCTCAGCTCCCTGCTCTACGGCTCCATCCCCAAAGCGGCCGTCAGGTGAGGTGGGGTCAGGTGAGGTGGGCTCGGGTGGCCGAGGGAGGGCATCCAGCGGCTGCAGCCCCTCTCATCCCACTGCCTCCCATTCCCAGGTTCGGGATGTTTGAGTTCCTCAGCAACCACATGCGAGATCCCCAGGGACGCCTGGACAGCACACGGGGGCTGCTGTGTGGCCTGGGTGCCGGCGTGGCCGAAGCCGTGGTGGTCGTGTGCCCCATGGAGACCATCAAGGTGGGGAGGGTCTCAGCAGGTGGCAAGGTGTGCAGAGGAGTGATGGGGTGGCCGGGGCCATCCTGCTCTAGTGCTCCATGGAGACGTCGAGGTGGAGAGTCTCCTGCAGAAGCAGGGCATAGTGTGCAGTAAGGGCCTCCTGTAGAGACTGGACTCTGTCCTGAAGGCAATGGGACAACTGACGTTAGGGTTTTTAAAAAACGTTTATAAACAGAAAGCATAAGATAACACATGTTTACTGCCTAAGCTGTGGCAAATACCAGCAAACATAACTGCAGAGACTCTTTAGTAAGGCCAATCCTCTTGTTTCCTGGGGCCTTGTGTCCCTTGGTGGCCTTGGGTGGCCCTGTTTCCAGGTGAAAAGCTGCACCTCCCGCCCTGACTGATCTCTGTGGGCCCTGGGCCCGCAAGCCAATGGGCCAGGTATGCCCTTCCAATGGCGTCCTGGAAGCTAGTGCCTTTGCTTCCCTCCCACAGGTGAAGTTCATCCACGACCAGACCTCCCCCAACCCCAAGTATAGAGGATTCTTCCACGGGGTCAGGGAGATTATTCGGGAGCAAGGTGAGCTGTAATGCCTTCCTCCTCAGGTAGGGTCAGGTACCTTGGCCAGAGTGGCCTGCACTTCCCCTTCCTGCTTTGGTGCGCCGCTGTGCCACTCCTGGACCCAGTCCCCAGCTGGGGCCTTGGAAGACCCCTGTGTGACTGCCATGCCTACCTGCCTTAGGGCTGAAAGGGACCTACCAGGGCCTCACAGCCACTGTGCTGAAGCAGGGGTCTAACCAGGCCATCCGCTTCTTCGTCATGACCTCCCTGCGCAACTGGTACAGAGGTATGTGTCTGTTGGGTCCGATGCCCCAGGGCCCCACCTCCAACCACTCTGAGCCTAACTATTCCTGTCCTCCCTGCCAGGACCCTACTACCCCTTGGGAAGCCCACATTTATTGGCTGTGGTCCATGCTCCTCCCAACCCCTGAAGAACGCTCCCTTTTGCCCTCCCATCACTTTCTGATTGCAATCCCCACCCATATTCAGGGGACAACCCCAACAAGCCCATGAATCCACTGATCACCGGAGTGTTTGGAGCTGTTGCTGGCGCAGCCAGTGTCTTCGGGAACACGCCTCTGGACGTGANTGCAGGTGGGGGTGGGGCCAGAAGGGGGGCGGGGAGTTTGCTAAAAGGGGCCAGCCGCTGAGCCACGTGCTGTGCTGCTGTCCTGCAGGGCCTGGAGGCGCACAAATACCGGAACACATGGGACTGTGGCTTGCAGATCCTGAGGAATGAGGGGCTCAAGGCGTGAGTGGGGGAGGGGCAGGGTTGTGGTCCCCACTCCAGACCCTCCCTGGCTTTCTACCTGGGCCTCACCCCATTCTTGCCCCAGGCTATCCCCTAGGGCATCTTTACCTTTGGGCTCCCGCCCTTGTCCCTCCAGTATCAGGACCTACCCTTACTGCCCAGGGACACTGTTTATCATCCGCCTCCTCACCTCCTACTTCCTCCCCAACCCCAGATTCTACAAGGGCACCATCCCCCGCCTTGGCCGGGTCTGCCTGGATGTGGCCATCGTGTTTGTCATCTATGATGAAGTGGTGAAGCTGCTCAACAAAGTGTGGAAGACAGACTGAGTCCCTTAGGGGGTCTGCATGGGGGTTGCCTCCAGGCACCTCCAGACCTGTCCCCACTCCCCTCTTCTCACGATTCCAGTGCAGTCGTGCCAAAAGGCCCCTTTTCCCTGTTCCTTGCACTCCGTGGTCTGGGTCTGTACCCTGTAGCCATTGAGTCCACATGTCCCTTAGTGCCGTGTGTCCCCTGTGGTGTGTATGACACCACCATTGAGTCCATGTGTCTGGCCAAGGCTGGGTGACCTTCTGGCCTGTGAATCTGTGCCCACTTGTCCATGTGCTTTACTCATGAGCCGTGTGCCTGTGTTTCATGTTCTGTGTCATGTGACCCTGTGCCCCGCTTCCCCGGGGTACCCATGTGGCTTGGGTCCACGGCCCTGTAGCCATGGCCCGGTCCCAGCCCGGTGCCTTCCACCCTGGGCAGCAGGGGCACCTGTCCCGGCCTACCACAGCTGCCTCCGGGCCTCAGCCTGGCCTCACCGCATTCCAGGGGCTATGTGCCCCCTGCTTCTCCCACCACTGGCCTTAACTGGCCCTTGGGCCCTCCCTCTGCCCGGGGCAGGGTGGCATCCGCCACTCTCAGGACCACCCTCCCAAGGCCGAATAAACCGGATCCTGTTGCAGCCTCCTGTCCCTGTGTGGGCCCATCTGTGGGTGAATAATGATGGCCATGGCTCTGCCAAGAGCAGGCATACCCCCTCGCCTGAGGACATTGACAGGGAAGCAGGGCAGCAGGCAGGCTGGTGGGTGAGCCAGCTATGGCCACAACATCAGCCCCCAAGCGGCCTGGCACCATCAAGCCAAGGAACATTTATTTAGACTCTGTCCAGGCCATGCTTGTGGCCTGTAAGCTAGATCCTGCAGGGTCAGCCGGTGGGCATGGCCTCAGGGTCACCTGGCAGGCTGCACTGGGTGGGCAGAGTGGAGAACTGCCCCACCCCAGGGTTTGAGTTTGGGAGAAAGTGCTGCCCGGCCCTTGACTGCCCCTCAGCAACCCCCACCATGGTTTCTCTGCAAAGTGGTCTGCCTTGTGGGGAAGTGCTTCGGGACATCCAATTTCTGGTCCCCTGAGGATGTGAGCAGGGGCCTTGCTTCACTAACCTGGCTGAGAGGCAGCTGCCCTGGGGCGGGAGGGGTTGGAACTGCCTGACAGGGACCCTAGACCCTCCCCCGCAGACCAGGAGTGGGGAACAACAACCCAGAGCCAAGTGGAAGAAACCCAACAGTAGGATGGGATAAACCAGGGCTCCTGGCTGTGTGGGGGCAGAAGGCACTTTCTTGTCCAAGTGAATTATGGGTAAAAGTCATTCAAGGGTTTGGCTCAGATTGGGAAATAACTTGCCAACAAACACTATCAGTAAGCAGGTCTGGTCTCTAGAGCTGCTCCTTTTAGGGGAGAGTGCCCCACCCCCGCAACCTGCACACCACCCAGATCCCAGGACTCCAAGGATACAGGGGATCTGGGACAGATCCAAGGGCCAATTGTGGGCTTAGGGGGTACAAGGGAAAAGGTTTTGAAGGACTGGCTGTGCACACTCAGTACTCTCAGGAAAAACCAATCTTGGCCGCCACTGAGGAGAAAAGGCCCTGGAGCAAAGCTTGTCTGCCTGTGGGGGTACAGGCTGTCCCCACACACATACCAGGGCATGCAGGCTCAGCCACAGGCCACTGTCTCTGGGCCTCAGGAACTTTGCTGTGGTGATGGGCAGTGCTGGCCCATGGCACAGGCTACCAAGGCTAGGGGGATACACGGCAGGCAGCATCTTTGGGCAGTTGTGGGGAACAGAGAGAACCCTGGCTTCTCATTTGCTCACGATATGACTTTGGGCAAGTCCTCTAACCTCAATTTCCTAATCTGAAATGGGGTGGCAGAAGAAACCACCCCATCCCCTAAGGCGCTTAGAACAATCCCTAACACAGTAAGCCCTTGAACGTGTAGCTTTTTTCTTTGGGTTGCAGGAGGTTATTTGCAGGCTCCCCGGAGTTCCAGGTACTTCCTAGAGCAGGCCAAGGCCAGCAGCTGAGCCCTGAGGGGACTCAATGACCTCAATAGTGACCTCCAGGAATAGTATCCATCCACTGACTACACACCAGCATTCCAGAGGCCTGTCCCCTTCACTGGGAGGATGGGGCTCAGGCTGCACTGAGAGTAGGGCATCAGGACCCCCACCCATGAACAATCTAGCTCCCATTCCTCTCCCTCCAGGAGGGGCAGGTCTCCTCTCCTGTGCTGCACAGCACTATAGGGACCGTAGGTAGCCCAGCCAGAAAAGACAACTGGATCTGAGTCCCCAGGGGCTGTGATTACAAAAGAGCCACCCACCCTGGTAGAGGCAGCCCCACTCCCTTTATCACCTGAATTAGTAGGCAGCCTGAGTTCTTGGAGTGGAGACCTGAGGGGGGGGAGAGGTATCCCGTGTGCAGGAAAGTGCTTGTGGTGTCCAGGCTGAGACCAGGCCAGCGAGGCTGGAGGGAAGTGAGCAGGCACAGAGCAGCTGAACAGGCAGACAGGGATCTGGAAGGAGCCCAGCTGCATTTAACCAAGACCTCATAAGCTGCAGAGAGGAGGCTGATGGCAGCTGCCCCTTGCCCTTGTGCTGATGGGGGCAAAGGGGCAGAGATGTGTACAGACCTTCCAAGTAACTGGGAGGTAGAACAGACTCGGCTTCCAGCCTGGTCCCCCACAAACCTAGACGCACAGACCAGTGGTGTGGGAGGGGGGACCCCAGGAGGTGGCTGGGTCTGCGTATCAGAGAAATGAGCTGAGGAGTATGGAGATTCCAGTTCACCATATCCCATCCACAGCCAGAGCCTCTGTGCTGTGCCTGGCTGGAAGCCACGGGCAGCCTTCACCACTACCATGGCCTCAAGCCTGGGGTCATAATGTAATGTGTCCAGGAGGGCCAATGGCCTCAGAGACCAGGCAAGGGAGCAGAGGGTGAGGTGGTGGCTACTCCTGGGGCAGGGTTTGGGCAACCTCCAGCCCTGTTCTCACCACTGTGGGACTGACATGAGTATTCTGCCCCCTTTAGGCAGAGGCCCTCCAGCAGCTGTCTTCCTGCTCCCCTGCTTCCTTGAACCCACCTGCCACCCCTGCCACTACTACACAGGCATCCCCTGGATTTTTCCATGTTCTTGTATAGGCAATGAATGGCAATCAGAGCTTAGTACACAAAAAAGCCAGTCACTCCCGACAAATGAGTCTGCCTCCGTTTAGCCAACAAAGAATTCTGTTGTTTCGGGTTGTGCCCTTAGCTTTTATAGCAAACACAATCTCAGTTGAGGGTGCCAGGGTATTTTCCTGTCCTTTTACTTACTACATATTTTCAGATTCCTTGCACGAGGGTGTTTGGTAAGGGGCACAGAATCAGGGGGTCTAAGAAGCTCCTGCCACATCAAGATCTGGGAACAGGGACTGAACACCCCAGGGACAAGGACAGAGATGCATGCACAATGGAGAAACGGTCTGAAAGGACAATGGGAGGGCCACAGACGACACTCAGGACTGAATGAATTCGACCTAGGCCACCGATGTCCGTGACCCTGGAAAACCTGGTGGCCCCTGGTATGGTCTTGTATCTCCCCTCCTCCCATGCCTACCTGGCAAATATCCCTGAAGGCAATTTC
>NW_027533081.1:1461593-1487968 GCF_008692635.1 Crocuta crocuta | reverse complement strand
ATTGGGTCAGGCTCTGACCCTCCCTAACCGTTGTCACTTTTGTCTCCTGGCAGGCCACACTCATCTCCTACTTAATCCTCCACTAAGTTGGCCTGACCTGGAGGCTTGGCAACAGGGGTGTCGCCTCCTTGACCCCCCCACCCCCACCCCGGCTCCTAAGCAGTGCTCAAATGCGCACAACATTTGAGCCCTGCCACCCAACCCCTGGCTGAAAAGCTCTGAAGACACTGGGGCTTTGGGCAGTTTTCCCATGCTGACCGGGTTGCGGTCGCCGAAGCTCTCTGGCCAGCCTGGTCTGCCCCCGGGTGTCCTACACAGGCTGACCCAGGCTCCGCAGCGCCCTTCCCACCCACGCCGCCGATGACCTGGCGAGGAACCCCCTGTTCTCCGTGTTTCGGGAGACTCCCTCCGGGGCTGTGATGGGGAGAAGGTAAATAAACTGCCCGCAGTTGTGACTTGGAGGCTTATCTGTCCGGTCAGACCAAGTCACGGGAAAGGGGCTGTGGTTGCCATGACCGAGAGTAAGGTCCACACCCATGGTCACTCGTCTGCGCCCCGGGCAGGCTGCTAAAGGCCGCAGACCCATCAGGGCCTCTCTCAGCACTCCTCATTGGGAGGTCCGGGAACAGGGACCTCTGGGCGCAGAAGGCACCCAGGAAGCTTCCCGGGNCGCGGCAAGTGCTAGCCGCTTCTGCTGTCCGAGCCGCCGCTAGGGTGTTGGGAGGCGGCTCGAGGTCGCTGTCACCGGTCCCTGGAACCTCGTATTTCACTGCCATTGCCCCAACCTCTCCTGCAGCTCCCCAACACTAGGCATGAAGCCAGCCCAACCACCGTCGTCCACTCCCGAGTCACTGAGGCGCCGGACCCGGCGACCAACTGCCCACGCTGGACGCGCAAGGGCTTTGACACACCAGCGCGTGGGAAGATCCCCTGTGGTTCACCCGTGTCCACTCCACAGAGCCTGGGCTGGTGAGATGTATGCCAAGTGAATGAAGAAAGAACTTTGAACTGTGTCTTTTCCTCCCTCTGTATCTTTTTACTTCAATGCCCCCATTCTCAGCCTTGAGAAAGGGGATAGGGTCAGGGGATGGGACCAAGAAGGCTCCACCAGCCTCTCCACTGCTACCTCCCTCCCCATGCGCCCTGCCTGGCCAGCTTCAGACCAGCTATCTGTTGCTAGCCATGTACTTCATATAAGGTACAGTGTCCTTGCCACATCCCCATGGAGGAGGAGGCCTGTGGTTCAGAGACTCCCCTCTGACTCTCCCACTCCAGGGGCCTGTCATTAGCAACCCAGGAGGAGGTGTGGGGGCTGGGGGGAATGTGTCCACAGAAGGCATCTGTGAGTACCGGCTGCACAACCGGACAGTGATGCTTCCTAGCTAGGCCTTTCCTCCTCTTAACCAGCCCTGCTTCTCAGATGGGAAAACTCCAGCAGAGACAAAGGACCTATGTATGGAGGCCCAGGCCTACACAGTCCCACCTGCCTCAGCTAGTGAGAGGGAGCTGGAGATAAGCAGTAGGGAGACAGCAGGTGACATCACATCAGTCCTGACTAAATAGATCTGCACATAAGCCCCTCACAGGCCCATACCTTGAGAAGGGATCCCCAGAGGGAAGATGGAGAGTCTGCAAGCAGTGGCTCCTCACCTGTCTCCATCAGCACAGTCTGTGACCTACTTCCAGGCCATGCCTGATGGGGAGGATAGGTGCTTTTCTGAGGAACCCAAACTCAGTGGGGAGGCTGACATCCAGGGCTCCAAGGGGTGACCAAGGCCAGAGGTTGGGAGTGGGGAGGGCGGGGACGGCAAACAAGATGGGAAGGACAGAAGGGAAGGGTGGTCCCAAGGATGGGCAGGGACTGTGTTCCCTGGTTTCCTAAGAAGCCTGGCAAAGGTGAAGTCTGGAGCCAAGAGCCTGGCTCCACTTACACCTAGTGAGCCAGGTCCGTCCAGCAGCCCTTTGGCCTGATGGGGTGTGCATCTTTCCCTCTGGTCCTCAGGACCAAACTTAGCCAAGTCAGCTGGGGAAACCAAGATGGCCTCTGGACCTGGACTGCAGAAGTCCCGTGGCCAGTCCGGCCAGAGGTGTCTTCCACCCCTAGTGCGCTCCCTGCTGACAATTGAGCTGCCAAAGCAGATTAACCCGGGTGCTAATCCCCGCTAATGGCTTCAGAATCCCCGGCGCGGAGCAGCTAAGCCGGCCTTTCTCTGCGGCCACGGCCGGGCCCTCCCGGGCTGCTTCAGCCCCATGGCCGTGCCGATACTATCGCAGCCCGGCCCGGCCGCGGGTCCCTCACTAATCCCCGGCGCTTGCTTTCTTCCCCGTCCCGCTCAAGATCGGGCCGATTGGCGTTTGATTACCGCCGCTATCGAGGGCCTCTTTGTGCCATCGGCCCTAAATCCCCTAATTCCGTGATAAAGGAGGCATTAGCAGCGTTTGCTGCAGAGAAAGGCACCGGGATGAAAGAAAGCAATCAGGGGAATCCTGATGGCCTCGCCTGCCTGGCCTGAGAGGGAGGCAAGAAAGAGGGTCCTGGAAGGGGCGGGGTGGTAGGGGGAGAGGCAGGGGAAAGAGAAAGGGGTGCTGCCTCAAGGAGCCAGACTCCCCACCTCCATTCTGAGTCTGCCTTCCCCAGCTCTGAGCTGTGCTGAGGACCCCCTCCCTGCTTCCACCCTGGCCACCATCTCTGCTGGACTGCATACCCCCTCCCCTCTGGCACCGCACCATCTCTGCTCTGGCTGAAACCTAACCCCCCAAACCCACCCTGGACCTTACTGGGCCTGTTTGCACTCCAGTCTCTCACTGTCCAAGGCCAGTGATTTCTCAGACCCATCTGCAGGTCTGTGCCTCCCATGGCCCCGGATACACCTCCAACACCTCCCGCCCCACCCCCCTGCAAGGGCTCTGCTCCCCCAGCTTCCCTTCTCTTTTTGCACTGACCAGCTTTGACCAGTCCTGGAAGCAGCCGGGTCTGCTCTTCAGTGTGAGAAACACAAGTGAGGGCATCCATCCAGTGTCGTCTAGGATTGTTGATGGAGCATGTGCAGGGGAAAGGGACCTGAGGTCTCCAGTGTTGCAAGTGGGGTGAGCAGGAAGGGCCCCTCTGAGCCCCAGGGTCGGGCTGAGAGGGGCCCGGCTGGCTGTGTGCTGGGTTTGCTGGAGGAGCTGACCTGGAGCCTGGGCAGCAGGAGAGCAAGAAGTGGCCAATGAGGCAGATGGACGGAAGTGGCAGAGTCCAGGGGCGGAAAGACCACAGAGACAAGGGGACTAATCGTCAGGATCCTCTTATCATGAGATTGGAAGCCAGGGAGCACTATGATTGGATTTGTGTTTGTGGAGGTCACTACTGCCTCTATGGGCAGTCTCACTCACTTTGAGGATTGGATGGCTCTGTGGTAGGTGAGCATTTACCAAGGTGCACAAGTGGATGGGTGGGCCACTTAACCTGAACAGACAGGTGTGCATTTACCAAGGTGAACAGGTGTGTAGGTGTGCATTTATCCAGGTGGGTAAGTAGAAAGGTGGGCCATTTACCAAGGGGACAAGTGGATGTGTGTGTGCTCATGGTGGCATCCTGGCAGCAGCTGGGACTCTGTCCAGATCCCTTCAGTGGTCAGCCCACTGTTCCTGCCATTTTGAGTATTGGCAGTTAATGGAGCACAGCTCCCTCCATCTTAAAGCACTACCCATGGTGATGGAGCCTCCCACACAGCCACTGGGGACAGAGCTCAGCCAAAGACTGACTGGCATAGGGTACAAAAGGCTGACCCTTGCTTTGCCTCAAGGCAATTCAGATCTGTGAAGCCCCCAGTGCTTCCTTACTGTACTACAGGAAACTGGCCCTAACCAAGACCACTTTCTTGCTTAGCACTCTCCACTCCTTTCCCTGCCCTGCCCTGCCCTGCTTCCAGGGTGACCAACCATCTCTGTTTCCTGACACTAAAGAGTTTGCCAGGAGGCAAATTTCAGTGGGCAATCAGAAGCATAATCACCCTATGCTTCTGTTGTGTCCCCCAAAAAGAGATGTTGAAGTTCTAAACCCTGGTACCTGTGGAATGTGAACTTATCCGAAAGTAGGGTCTTTGCAGGTGTAATTAAGATATAAATTAAGATGAGGTCATGGTGGGAAAGGGTGGGCCCTTAATCCGATATGACTGACATCCTTATAAAAACTGAAAAGAGGGGCACCTGGGTGGCTTAGTCGGTTAAGCGTCCGACTTTCGCTTAGGTCATGATCTCGCGGTTCGTGGGTTCGAGCCCCACGTCGGGCTCTGTGCTGACTGCCAGCTCAGAGCCTGGAGCCTGTTTCAGTCTGTGACTCCCTCTCTCTCTGACCCTCCCCTGCTCACGCTGTCTCTCTCCCTCTCTCTCTCTCTCTCTCTCTCTCTCCTAGAAATAAATAAAACATTAAAAAAAAAAGTGAAAAGAGATAGGGGAAAGCCACATGAAGACACAGACACACGGGGAGAACATGGTGTGATGACAGAGACAGACTGGAGCAATGCATCTGTGGGCCAAGGGGCACCAAGGATTACCAGGAACACCAGAAGCTAAGAAAAAGCCATGGAACGGATTCTCACCTAGAACATAGCCCTACTGACACCTTGACTTTGGACCTTTGGCCTCTAGAACTGTGAGAGAATAAATTTCTGTTGTTTAAGCCACACATATTGTGGGACTTGGTTAAGGAAGACCTAGAAAACTAATACAGATTTTTTTCACTCCTTTTAAGAGCACACCCTCAAAAATAAGTCACTTGGATAAGAATCTCTGTATCAGGCTTTGCTCCTAAAGAACTTGGCCTAAAACAGTTGGTACCAGGAGTGGGAGGCCCCAGGAAACTGACTCTAATGATGGCACTCTGAAATTGGATCACTAACCAGCTGGGTGGCAGTGAGACAGCTTCACTCATGGCATGTGCAGAATTGATAGCCCCTGGCTTGAGTAGCAGTGTGACGGTGAAAACTGTCATCTGGGAGAATTGGGATGGGAGACAAGTGGAAAGGGAGGCAGTAGCTGGTGCACTGTCTCAGGCACTTGAAAGCTAGGGAGGAAATGGTAGCTACAAAAGCTATGGGACTAAGTGGCTCTCACAAAGTATTACTGAGTTCTTGAGGAAAGAGCATGGCAAGTTCAGAGATATTAATCAACAGTAAGGTAGCTCAACCTAGACAAGCCTCTTTGCACCAAAGTTAGGGCCCTGATGGTGAAGAAATGGAACCCTACAACATGGAGTGGGGATATCCAGGTGCATGCACTTGAGTACTTTGAACTCCAGACTCCCCTGAAGCCTCTGGTGAGCAAAATGGTCCCGTCTTACACAAGAACTCTGCACACACACCTCAAAAGAGGCAGACACCTTATCAGACACTATTTGCTTCTGGGTCTGCCTCCACCTCCCCCGCAGGCCACCACACCCCAAACTAGGATTATATCTCAGCATAGACTAACTGAAATGCTGGGCCCACTGGGAGAGCATGGGTGGTATGAGCTATAGCTTTGTCTGAGCAGAGCTGGCAAGAACCAGGAGAGGATGCCTTGATATGGATCCTGAAGACAATGGATCGAGGGAGTAGGACACAAAGATGGATAAAGAAGAACTGGTCAACATAGGGGTCCTCTCCTGCGACTCAGGAGACTCTGGCAGGAACCCCAAGAAACAATTATTCCTATATGCTGCCTGCGTGGCCCTTGAAAAAAGTCATGGTCTACAGCAAGCAAAACAGAGATGTTAGAATAGCCATGAAAAAAATGCAAAGGAAGAGATGAGAAGACTCAGAAAAGGGGCGTGTTGAATTGGGTTTATGATTAGAAAATTTACAAGCTGCTTATGAGCTCCCCCAGATTTTCAGGAGGGCTGGAAGTACACTAAAGAGTGCACTTGTGAGAAGCCACTGCTGTCCTCCATGGGTGTCGTGGAAGATGCTATTACAGAACTGGCTCCCTAGTAAGAAAGGGGATGACAGGAGCCTAGAGTAGCAGGTGTCAGGTGCTAAATTAACTGCTAGGAGCAAGGTGGAAATTATTCTATTGAGTGCCAGATAGAATAATAGTCAAGGAGGGGCGTCTGGGTGGCTCAGTCAGTTGAGCCTCTGACTTCGGCTCAGGTCATGATTTCACAGTTTGTGGATTCCAACCCCGCATCCGGTTCTGTGCTGACAGCTAGCTCAGAACCTGGAGCCTCTTTCAGATTCTGTGTCTCCCTCTCTCTCTCTGCCCCTCCCCTGCTCATGCTCTGTCTCTCTTTATATCAAAAATAAATTTATAAAAAAGAATAGTAGTCAAGGAGGCTTAGACTACAGGCTCTATAGGGATGGCTTAAAGAATAGTATCTAGCAACTTAGATAAGCTTCAAAAAAAAATATTTTAAATGAGTGAGAGGAGTTCCACTTCTGGTAAACATGGAGCCACTAGTTTTGGACCAATCCTGTGGATAACAATGATAAACTCTGGACAATATATTATTTAAAACTGAAGATATTGGATAATGAGTAGGCATAGTGTTGGATAGGGAGTCCAGACATGGAAGAAAACATGAGTTTTCCATTAACAGAAAGTCCCCAGTAAGAATGGCTAGAAAGTGAAAAGGGCCTGGAAGATATTACTGGTTCCGAGAGGCATTCAGTTTGAGGCTGACTTCAGAACGATAGCAGTTGAAACGTGAGGGGAGTAATTTCACAAAGAGAGAGCCAAAGAGGAAGAGCTCCAAACTCTGCATATAAATTCTGCCTAAATCTCTGGGTAATGGCTGAACTATGCATGTACAGAGCAGATTTTGAGTACCCCAGCTGAGGCTAAAATAATGGGACAAAGACTTTTAAGATACATATAGTATGTACTCTTTTAGATACATACCTCTAGTATGTATTGAAGGGGACCAATATCTTTCACTCAGAATGATTATGAGATTTGTCTCTGTTGTGCTTATATCAGTAATTTTCTTTTCTGAGTAGTATTCCATTGTATTCTATTCATTTATCAATTAATCTTTGGGACATTACATTATTTCTTGCTTGAATCTATTATGGATGAAGCTCATTCAAACATGAGTCTGCATTTTCACGTCTTTTGGATAAATCACTAAGAGTGGAATGGGTGGATCCTGTAGGTGCGTTTAACTTCATAAGAAACTGCCATACTGTTTTCTATAGTGGTTGTTTTTTTACATTCCTACCGTAAGTATTATGTCATCTGCAAATTCCCTTTTTGATCTTTATGACTTTTATGTCTTTTTCTTCCTTTATTGCACCAGCTAGGATTTCTGAGACAATGTTGAATAGACGTGGTGAGTGTGGACATCCTTGCCTTATTCCTGATCTTAGGGGGAAAAAAATTGTCCAACATTTTATCATAAAATAGAATATTATCTGTAGGTTAACTCTAGGCTATTATTAAAGTTCATAATATTTTCTTATTTTCCTTTTTTAAGTTTATTTTGAGAGAGAAAATGTGCACACACATATTTATTTATTTTGAGAGAGAGAATGTGCGCATACATATTTATTTCTTTTGAGAGAGAGAATACGTGCACGCACGAGAGAAAGAGAAAGAGAGAGAGAACATGAGGGAGGGGCAAAGAGAGGCAGGGAGAGAGAATCCCAAGTAGGTTCTCCACTGTCAGCACAGAGCCAGATGCAGGGCTCAGAATCACAAACCATGAGATCATGAGACCTGAGCCGAAATCAACAGTCTCACACTCAACCAGCTGAGCCATCCAGGTGCCCTTCTACTTTATTATTTTTTTTAAATCTTCTTTTACTTATACTTGACCCAGAACTTTGTATCATTGGTTTTTATCTCCTTTTCTAAAGCTTATCTATAGCTTCTTTTATTTTTATTTATTTATTTTTAAGAAGGCGTGGGGCACTACGTGGGGCTTGAACTCACAACCCTGAGATCGAGTCAAATGTTCAACCGACTGAGCCCCCAGGTTTCCCTATAGCTTCTTTCAAAGCTATAAAATTCCACCTTAACATTACTTCAGTTGCATACTACAAGGTTTGATACATTGTACTTTTTATCACTAAATTTGAAATATCTCCTTTTTCTTTTGATTTCTTTTTTGACACATAAATTATTTAAAAGTATGTTGTTTAGCATCCAAATATTTAGAGATTTTCTACATATTTTTGGTTTTTTCTATTTCTAACTTAATCCCATTGTTGGGCAGACAATATTCTGTAAAGTTTCAATCTTTTCAAATTTATTGAGACTTGGTTTATGGCCCAGCATCTGATCTCACTTCACGACTCTACCACCGGTACTTGGAAAGAACATGTTCTCCCACTGCTGGGTGGAATGTTCAGTCAATATCAATTAGGTCAGGTGTATGGTGGTGGTGTTCAGATCACTAATGACCTTACTGATTTATTCTAGTTGGAACTCCAGGAGTGCTTATTAATTTGTCTATTGATCCCATTAATTCTATCACTTCTGGCTTAATGTTTTATAAAAATCAGTTATTAGACACATACACATTTAGGATTGTAGATCTTCCTGGTTAATAACCCTTTTATCATTATGAAATATCCCTTTTTATGTCTCATAATAGTCTTTGCCTTGAAGTGTACTTTTTATTTTTCTTTTTTTAATGTTTATTTAATTTTGAGAGAGAGAGACAGAGACAGAGTGTGAGTGAGGGAAGGGCAGAGAGAGGGAGAAACAGAACTTGAAGCAGGCTCCTGGCTCTGAGCTGTCAGCACACAGCTTGTTGCGGGGCTTAAACTCATGAACTGTGAGATCATGACCCGAGCCAAAGTCGGACGCTTAACTGAGCCACCCAGGCACCCTTTGAAATGTACTTTTTCTGATGGGAATATAATTGCTCCAGCTTTTTTTTTTTTAATGTTTTTTATTTATTTTTGAGAAAGCACCCAGCAGGGGAGGGGCATAAAGAGAGGGACAGAGGATCTGAAGCAAGCTCTGCACTGACAGCAAGACTGATATGGGGCTTGAACTTTTTTTTTTTAATGTATCTTTTTTTTTTTTAATTTTTGATGTTTAATTTATTTTTGTGTGAGAGAGAGACAGAGCATGAACAGGGGAGGGGCAAAGAGAGTGGGAGACACAGAATCCAAAGCAGGCTCCAGGCTCTGAGCTGTCCGCACAGAGCCCAACACGGGGCTGGAACTCACAACCGTGAGATCATGACCTGAGCTGAAGTTGGCGTTTAACCGACTGAGCCACTCAGGCGCCCCTAGTTGCTCCAATTTTCTTAAGATGAGTGTTTCTAGCTAACAATAGAACTCCCCTATGACCCAGCAATAGCACTGCTAGGAATTTACCCAAGGGATATANAAAAAAAAAAAAAAAGTGTTTCTGTGGTATGTCTTTTTTTTCCGTAATTTTACTTTAATCTGTCAGTGTCTACACTTGAAGTGCACCTCTTGTAGTCAGCATGTAGTTAAGTTTTAGTTGCTTTTTTTTAAAGAATTCAGTCTGAGTCTGACAGTGTCTTCCTTTTAGTTGGAATGTTTGTTTTGTTTAAACTTACCGTAATTATTAATGTGGCTGAATCTAAGTCTACTGTTTTGCTATTTGCTATTTGCTGTTTGCTGTTTGTCCCTCCCCGCCCCCCGTTTTTTAGTCCTCTATTCCTCCTTTCTGGCCTTCTCTTAACTCATGTTAGTGCATATTAGAAGTCCATTTTAGTTTTTTTATTAGCTTTTCAGCTATACCATTTTGCCCTCTTTACTGGGAGCGATAGGACTTCCAATGTGTCATCTTAACTTTCTGCGGTCTTATTACAGTCAATATTGTACTAGTTCATGTGAAAAGTCATTGAGACTGTATGGTTCTGTTTACTGCCACACCCTCTGTCTTTTTGAGGTATGATCATATTTCTAAATACGAAGATGAAAAGCTACAACATTTGTTTGATAATCATCCTTTTTTAAAAGGATTTTAAAATTTATTTTAGAGACAGAAAGAGTGCAAGCTAAGGAGGAGCAGAGAGAAAGGGGAACAGAGGATCTGAAGCAGGCTCTGTGCTATCAGCACAGAGCCCAATGTGGGCCTCAAACCCACAAACAGCGAGATCATGACCTGATCCGAAGTCAGATGCTCAACCGTTTGAGCCACCCAGGCGCCCCTAGTCATCTCTTTTTTTAAGATAAGAAGAAAAAAAGATAGTCTTTTATACTTACTGACATATTTGGCACTTCTGATGTTCTCCTTTTCTTCATGGAGATCTCAGTTTTCATCTCCTATCATTTCCCTTCAGCCTAAAGAATCTCCTTTACACTTCTTGCCGTGCAGGTGTGCAAGTAACAAATGACCTTAGCTTTTGTTTTTAAATATCTTTATTTCACTTCCATTCTTGAAGGATATTTTTTGCTGGATATAGAATTCTAGATGTATGAATCTGCTCTCCGTACTCGGCACATTAAAGAGACTTTTCCATTTTTGTCTTTTGTCTTTCAATCATTTCTGATGAAGAGTCAGCTAAGACTCATATCCTTCCTCTGTATATAATGTGCCACGTTTCTCCGGTAATTCTTAATATTTATTCTTTGTTTTTAGCTTTCAGTTTGACCATGATGTTCCTAACCATGCTTTCTTTGTTTTTACCTTGTCTGGGGGATGCTGACCTTGGTGAATCTGTAAATGTACGTCTTTATCATTAAACTTAAAAAAAGCTAAACCATTATTTCCTCAAATATTTTTCTCCTCCCTGGGGTAGGAAGAATAGTGGTCCCCTCAAAGATGTCTACAACCTAATACCCAGAAACTGTGAATGTAGTTTTTTTTACATGGCAAAAAAAGACTTCGCATATGTGATTAAGTTGAGGACCTTGAGATAAGGAGATTATCCTGGAGTATTCCAGGGAATCCAGTGTAATTACAAGGGCCCTTAGAAGTGGAAGAGGGGGCAGAGGAAGTCAGAGTGATGCAATTGTCAGAATGAAGTGAACCACTATTTCTGCCTTGGAAGATGAGGGAATGAGATAGGAGCCAAGGCAGCCTCTAGAAGCTGGAAAAGGTGGAATGGGTTTTCTTTCAGAAAGGAATGCAGCGCTGCTGACACTTTGCCCAGTGTGGCATGTGCACACTCCTAATCTACAGAAATGTAAGATAATGTATTTATATTATTTTAAAGCAGCAAGCTTGGGACAATTTGTTACAACAGTGATGGGAAACATGCTTCCATTATTCCTCTGCTTTTTCTGGGATTCCAGGAACAGGATGGATAGGTCCTATGGCCGACTGCAGGGTTTCTCAGATCTCTAAGGTTCTGTTCATTTGTCCAATCATTTTTCTCTCTATTGTCCCAGTTGGGTAATTTCTATTCCTCTATCTTGAGTTCGCTGACTTTTCTGTCACCTCCCTTCTGCTGTTAAGCCCGCCTACTACATTTTTTACTTCTAACATTGTATTTTTCAATTCTAGAATTTCCATTTGGTTCTTTTTTTTGAAGTTTCTTTGTCTCTGCTGACAATTCCCCTCTTATCATTTATTATGAACATGTTTTCTTTTATATCCTTGAACATGGTTATAATATTTGCTTTAAAATTGTTGCTGCATCTGGGGCACCTGGGTGGCTCAATGCATTAAGCAACCAACTCTTGATTTGGGCTCAGGTCATGATCTCACAGTTTGTGGTATTGAGCCCCTGCACTGACAGTGCAGAGCCTGCTTGGGGTTCTCTCTCTCCCTCTCTCTCTGCCCCTCCCTGACTGACTCTCTCTCTCTCTCTCTCTTTCAAAGTAAATAAGCATTTAAAATAAAATAAAATAAAATCTTTGCTGCATCTATGAAAATCCTGCATCTAACGTCATACTTAATGCTTAAAGACTGAGCTGTTTCCTTCCAAGGTTGGGAACAAGGCAAGGAAGCTTGATGTCACTATTTTTATTCAACATTGTACTGGAGGTCTAGACAATTCTATAAGGCAAGAAAAAGAAATAAAAGTTACAATATTGTGAAAGAAAAAGTAAAACTAGACAGATGATATTTCAGATGGTTGAATCATTCATATAGAAAACCTCAAAGTATCTACAAAAACAAATTACAGAGGTCTATAAGTTAATAAATGAAATCAGTAAGGCTGAATTATGTCCCCGACCCAAAAAATATATGTTGAAGTCCTAATACTCAGTACCTCAAAATGTGACCTAGGTCACTGCAGGTATAATTAGATAAAATGAGGTCTTCACAGAGTAGGGTGGACCCCTAATCCAACATGACTGATATCTTCATAAGAATACATCAATGTGGGTGCCTGGGTGGCTCAGTCAGTTAAGTGTCTGACTCTTGGTTTCAGATTAGGTCATAGTCCCACAGTTCATGGATTAGAGTCCTGCATCAGGCTCCATGCTAACAGTGTGGAAACTGTCTCCCTCTCTCTCTAACCCTCACCTGCTCTCTCCCTCTCTCAAAAAATCAATAAACCTAAAGAAAATTCTAAAAAAGAGTACATCAATGTGAAGACAGACACACAGGAAGAATGTAAGGTGTCAACAAAAGCAAAAATTGGAATTACACAGCTGCAAGCCAACGACTGCCAAATATTGCCAGCCAACTTCCAGAAGCTATGAAGAGTAGGGAAAGATTTCTCTCCAAGCTTCAGAGAGACCATGTCCTGTTAACACTTTTTTTCTAGACTTCTAGCCCCCAGAAGGGGAAGTCAATAGTTGTTTTACATGACCTAGTTTGTGGTACTTTATTACAGCAGCTCCAGCAAAGTAATACAGTCACGATGTGAGGTTAATATACAAACATCAACTATAACTCTATATAATAGTAACAAATAATTGAAAATTAAATTAAAAACAATTTCATTTACAATAGCATCAAGAAGCATAAAATACTTAGAAATAAATAGAACAGGGACACCTGGGTGACTCAGTCGGCTAAGTGTCAGGCTTCGGCTCAGGTCATGATCTCACGATTTGTGAGTTCAAGCCCTGCATCAGGCTCTATGCTGACAGATGGGAGCCTGGAACCTGCTTCAGATTTTGTGTCCGTTTCCCTCTACCCCTCCTCTGCTCACATTCTGTCTCTCTCTCTCTCAAAAATAAATAAACATTAAAAAAATAATAAATAAAAAAAGAAATAAATAGAACAACAAATCTCCAAGACATCACATTGCAACCTACAAATATTGCTGCATGAAGTTAAAGAAGACATAGGGGCGCCTGGGTGGCTCAGTTGGTTAAGGGTCTGACTCGATTTTGTTTCAGGTCACGATCTCGCAGTTTTGTGGGTTTGAGCTTGGGATTCTCTTTCTCTCCCTCTCTCCCCACCCCCAACTCACGATGTCTCTCTCAAAATAAATAATAATAAACACCTTAAAAGAAATTAAAGAAGACATAAATAAATGGAGAGCAAAAAACACCAAGTTCACAGATTTGGAGACTCAACATTTTTAAGATGTCAGTTCTCCCAAAATGGATCTATAGATTCAATCTAACTCTAAACACAATCCCAATAAGCATTTCCTGAAGAAATTAACAAGACAAAGCTAATATTTTCTGGAATACAAAGGACCTGAAATATCCAAAGCAATCTTAAAAAGGAATAACAAAGTTGGAGAACCTATGCTTTTCTCAAAACTTTCTGTGAAGCTACCGTAATCAACTGTGCTCCTGGCATAAGGATCAATAAGTAGATCTATGGAACAGAACAGAGAGCCTAGAAACAGACCCACCGTTACATGGCCATTTACTCCTAAACAAGGTGCCAGTGAAATGCAGTAAGGAAGGGACATTTATTTCGATAAATGGTGCTGCAACAACAAATATCTATATAGGAAGAATTTAACTTCAACTCCTTCCTCAGACCATACAGGAGAATTAATTTGAGAGCCATTGTAGATCTAAACCTAAAACGTAAAATTGTAACATTTTTAGAAGACAACAGGAAAATATCTTCACAATAAAGGAGTACTAGTCCGCAATAAGAAGAAAACATTTCTGATTCACACACGTACTGTAAGCCTTGACCATTGGATTTCTTCTGTTTTGTAATGCGAGTAGCTGATTTAAGCTTTGATTGCTGAGGCCTCCTCTTCAGAGATGGTAATCTCCAATAAACACATTGCCAGCCACAAAACTAGATGAAGAGCCAGGCCACCTCCCTCCACTGTGGCTCCTTTGTTGTAGAAATCTTGGTTGATTCTGAGAAATGACCATTTGGGCCCCTCGTGGGGTTTTTTGGGTTGTTTTGTTTTGTTTTGTTTTTAAACTCTTCCCATGATTTAATCCTGCTCTTATGTCTTAAATTCACCAATAAAGACTTAGCTCTTTATTGAAATCTTAGGCCTCCACCCTTAACCCCAATAAAAGCAGAACCCCAGGTCCGTGCATTCTCTCTCTCTATGACCTTGCTGTGTGCGCCCAGGTGTGCTAAGTTCCAGGTCCTGTAAGTAATATATTTTTATTTTTTCAAAATTTCCTGATGTTTATTACTGAAAAGCATCTTAAAATCATAAGACCCAAAAGGTCTGGTCCATCCACAATACTGGTTATTGATAGGCTAAGACTGACACAAAACGACACAACAAGATGAATGAATCTTAAAAATATTATGCTGGGGGACCTGGGTGGCCCAGTCGGTTGGGCATCCGACTTCGGCTCAGGTCATGAACTCGCAGTTCGTGAGTTTTGGGCTCTGCATCAGGCTTTGTGCTGACAGCTCAGAGCCTGGAGCCTGCTTCGGATCCTGTGTCTTCCTCTGTCCCTGACACTCCCCAGCTCACTCTCTCTCTCTCTCTCTCAAAAATGAATAAACATTAAAAAAATTTTTTTGTTTAAATATTATGCTGAACTCTTCCCGTAAGTAGCCTGAGGTGATCTCTGAAAATGGTCCGCTATGCACTTAACCCAGAAAACTACAAAATCATGCAAATCAAGAGGTTCAGATCTTCATGTTCACTTTAAGAATGCACATGAAGGGCACCTGGCTGGCTCAGTCGATGGAGCATGCAACTTTTTTTTTAATTTTATTATTTTTTTAAGTTATTCATTTGAGAGAGGGAGAGCACATGTGCACATGCTCACACACGAGCAGGAGATGGGCAGAGAGATAGGGAGAGAGAGAATCCCATGCTGGGCAGAGCCCAATGCAGGTCTCAATCTCAGAAACTGTGAGATCATGACCTGAGCCAATATCAAGAGTTGGGCACTTAACTGATCGAAGTGCCCCTGCAACTCTTGATCTCAGGGTTGCAGGTTCAAGTCCCACATTGTATGTAAAGATTAGTTAAAAATAAAATCTTTAAAAAAAAAAAAAAAAAAAAGAACGAACACACGTGAAACTGCCCGGGCCATCAAGAGTATGCATATCTGAAAAGCCACCAAGTTATCTGAAGGATGTCACTTTGCAGAAGCAATGTATGCCATTCTGTCACTACAATGGTGTTGGTAGGTACACCGAGGCCAAAGAGTGGGGCTGGACACAGGGTCAGTGGCTCAAATAGAGTGCTCAATTTTTACTACACATGCTTAAAAATGCTAAGAGGAACACTGAACTTAAAGGTTTAGATGTAGATTCTCCGGTCATTGAGCAGCACATTCAGGTGAACAAAACTCCCAAGATGCAGTGCAGAACTTACAGAGGTCGTGTTTGGACTGACCCATATATGAGCTCTTCCTGACACACTGAGATGATCCTTACTGAAAAGGAATAGATTGTTCCCAAACCAAAAGAGGAGGTTGCACAGAAGAAAAAGATATCCCAGAAGAAACTGAAGAAACAAAACTTATGGCCTGGGAGTAAATTCTGGATAAAATAAATGCAAATAAAAAATATATATTATACTAACCAAATGGCTCCTTATACAAGAATAGATCATACTGTAGGAGTCCATCTCTATGAGCTTTCAGAGTAGGCAAAATTAATCTATGTTGAAAAACAGAACAGGGGCGCCTGGGTGGCTTAGTCGGTTAAGCCTCCGACTTTCGCTTAGGTCATGATCTCGCGGTTCGTGGGTTCGAGTCCTGAGTCGGGCTCTGGGCTGACTGCCAGCTCAGAGCCTGGAGCCTGTTTCAGTCTGTGACTCCCTCTCTCTCTGACCCTCCCCTGCTCACGCTGTCTCTCTCTCTCTCTCTCCTAGAAATAAATAAAACATTAAAAAAAAAAAAGAAAAACAGAACAGTGGTTTCTTCTTGAGGGTGGGGAGGAGATGGTGATTATCTGAGAAGAAGCATAAGGCAACTTTCTGAAGTTATCAAAATATTCTATATCTTCATAGGGGTTGCATAGCACAGGTGTATACATTTGTCAAAACTCACAAAATGGTACATTCAAGATCAGTATAGTTCTCTGAATATAAATATTACCTTAAGTTTGCAATCAAATGTTGAACTCTAGTTAATGATATGCATGTTGAAGATTTTAGGTGTGAAGTGTACTGGTGTCTGTAACTTATTTTGGAGTGAGTAAAAAATCAGATGGACTAAAAGATGCATGCATACATAAGGGACAAAGCAAAAATTAATCCAATTTTCTGAATGTTTGAAATTTTTCATAACGAAATATTGGGGGAAATAATATAAGTAAGCTCAAAAAAAACAAAATAACCCAAGTTAAAAATGAGCCAAGGACTTGAATAGATATTTCTCCCAAGGAGACATTCAATTGGCCAATAAGCACATGAAAAGATGCTCATCATTGATCATTAGGGAAATCCAATTCAGAACCACAAGGTACCACTTTATATCCATTACAATAGCTATAAATCTAAAAAATGGAAAATAACAAATGTTGGCAAAGATGTGGAGAAATTAGAACCCCTGCACTTTGCTGGTGGGACTGTAAGATGGTGCCGCTATTGTGAAAAGACAATTTGGTGGTTTCTCAAACAGCTAAACCTGGAATTACCATGATTCAGCAATTCTACTTCTAGGCATATATTGCAAAGAACTGAAGACGGGGACTCAAGCAGACAGTTGTACCCCCACATTCACAGCAGCATTATTCACAACAGTCAGAAGGTAGAAGCAACCCAAATATCCATCTATAGATGAACAGATGTTAAAAAGAGGTACATGCATTCAGTAGAATTCAGCCATAACGCTTAGTTGGGAGGCACTGGGAGAAGGAGGAAATATGGAGTTACTATTTAATGAGTATAGAGTTTCTGTTTGGGATGATGGAAAGTGCGAGAAATGACAGTGACAATAGTTACACATTATGAATATACTTAATACCACAGAATTGTGCACTTAAAAACGATTACAACGGTAAGATCTATGCTGTGTACATTTTACCACGTTACAAAAAATAATAGTAACAGAAGAGCATGGGGGACCTGGGTGGCTCAGTTGGTTGATCGTCAGACTCAATATTCTTTCTCTCTCTCTCTATGCCCTTCCCCGCTCCCCGCCTTCAAATAAATAAATAAATAAATAAATAAATAAATAAATAAATAAATAAATAGAGAGCAAAGGCTGACATCACTGGACCCAGGGAACATCACAATCTTTTGCCAAGTTTCCAGCCAGTTCTCAGGCCAAACCTCATCTGCTGAAGTCTCCTTCACATAGGTAAGGATCCAGCAACACCATGAAAAACGTCTCTATAGGAGTGATGTCATAATCCTTCTGTGAAAGGATCTGGGGCCATTTACTCAGGTGGTTGCATACTGGAGAAAAGGAAAATCTAAATCATTAAAATTTTTTTAATGTTTTTTTTTTAAATTTATTTCTGAGACAGAAAGAGAGAGACGCATGAGCAGGGGAGGGTCAGAGAGAGAGGGAGATACAGAATCAGAAGCAGGGTCCAGGCTCTGAGCTGTTAGCACAGAGCCCAACACGGGGCTTGAACCCACTAACCTTGAGATCATGACCTGGGCGGAGGTCGGAGGCTTAACCAACTGAGCCACTGAGGCACACCCCGATCATTAAATTTTTTTTAAATGTTTATTTAGTTTTAGGAGAGGAGGAAGGGCAGAGAAAGAATGCCAAACAGGCTCGGTGCTGTTGGCACAGGGAACAGTGCAGGGCTCAATCCCACGACTCTGAGATCATGACCTGAGCCCAAATCAGGAGATGGATGCTTAACTGATTGAGCCACTCAGATACCTTGGAAAACCCAGGTCATTTTACAGCAGGTTCCTCGATAATACTGATACCTGGGACCCAAGATACCATCATGCTCCCCACCCCCACCCTACCCCCATTAGAGTCAGGTAGAGGATCACATAACAAATGGAAAACTGGTTACTTTTCCAGTTTTTTTTAAGTTTATTTATTGAACTCTCAAGATCCTAATCAAGAGTCACATGTTCTTTTTTTTTTTTTTTTACAAATAGTTTATTGTCAAATTAGTTTCCACATAACACTCAGTGCTCATCCCCACAAGAGTCCTTCTCCATGCCCATCCTCCCCTCCCCCCCACATCCATCAGTCCTCAGTTTTTGTCAGCATTCAAGAGTCTCTCATGGTTTGCCTCTCTCCCTTTCCCCCACCATTTCCGCCCTTCTTCTCCCCCTTGTTCCTCCGTCAAGTTCCTCCTAATCCTCCTATACGTGCACACATATGATATTTGTCCTTCTCTGCCTGACTTATTTCGCTCAGCATAACACCCTCAAGATCCATCCATGTTGCTACACATGGCCAGATTTCATTCTTTCTCATTGCCATGTAAGAGTCACATGTTCTTCTGACTGAGCCAGCCAGGTGCCCTATCCAGCTTTTGAATACATACTTGCAACACACATATTTAGCATTTGGCAGAGCTTCCATAGTGGTTCTGACCTATAGAGTCAGATGTCTATTGTAGGTGAAAGCTCCTGAACTACCTCCCTACAAAAATTAAAACAAAAAACAAAAAACTAATGCTGCATCTTAGGAAGAACAGCAGAAATTAATGTCATGGCTAGAGACTTAAAGGATGCAGGGTGTTGATGTCTAGTAAAACTTGATTTAATTCATTAGTCTGACCCCTGCAAAAACTGTATGGATCATACAGCACCCTATTCATGATAAAACACTAAAAAAAAACTTGCCGTAAGAGTGAACTTGCTCAGGGAACCTGGGTGATTCAGTCGGTTAAGCATCTGACTTCAGTTTAGGTCATAATCCCATGATTTGAAGTTCAAGCCCCACATTGGACTCTACTGTCAGCACAGACCCTGCTTCATATTCTCTTTCTCCCTCCCTCTCTGCCCCTCTCTTGATCATTCTGTCTCTTTCTCCCTGTATTTCTTTCTCTCTCTCTCTCTCTCTCCCCCTCAAATAAATAACTAAATTTAAAAAATGAACTTTATCAATCTGATAAAGAGTGTCTATGAAAAATCCACAGCTAACACACTTAATGATGGAGACAGAGTCCTTTCTCTCTCAAAGATCAAGAGCACCATGAGAATGCCCACATTCACCACTTCTGTTTGACATTGTATTGGAAGTTGTAGTCAGAGCAATTAGGAAAGGAAATGAAGTACAAGACATGAATATTATATGAGAAGAAATAAAAATGCTGTTCACAAATGACATGATCTTGTATATATAAATTCCAACAGAATCCCCAAAAAACTATTAGAATTAATAAATGAGTCCAGCGGGTTGCAAGATACAAAATCAACGTACAAAAAACAATTGTGTTTTGTTTGTTTGTTTGTTTAATATTTTTATTTATTTCTAGGAGAGAGAGAGAGACACAGCATGAGCAGGGGAGAGTCAGAGAGAGAGGGAGATACAGACTCTGAAATAGGCTCCAGGCTCCGAGCTGGCAGTCAGCACAGAGCCCGACGCGGGGCTTGAACCCACAAACCGCGAGATCATGACCTAAGCGAAAGTCGGATGCTTAACCGACTAAGCCACCCAGGCGCCCCAACAATTGTGTTTTTAAACATTTGCACTGAACAATGAAAAAACAGAATTATGACAACTATTCCATTTACAATAACATCAAAAAGAATAAAATACTTGGGAATATTATCAAAAAAGTGAAAAAGAGATACTCTGAAAATTACAAAACAGTACTGAAGTAATTCAAAGAAGATCTAAATAAACCAAGACATCCAATGTTCATGGATTGGAAAGATTAATATTGTTAAATTGGCAATACTCCCCAAATTGATCAACACAATCCCTATAAAAATTCTGCCTGGTCTGGGGGCACCTGGGTGGTTCAGTTGGTTAGGCGTCCGACTTTGGATCAGGTTGTGATCTCACAGCTCATGAGTTCATACCCCACATTGGGTTCTGTGCTGATAGCTTGGAGCCTGGAGCCTGCTTCAGATTCTGTATCTCCCTCTCTCTCTGCCCCCCATTCGCACTCTCTCTCTCTCATTCAAAAATAAATAAACATTAAAAATGTTTTTAAAAATTCTACCTAGTCTGTTTGCAGAAACTCATAAAGCTCGTTCTAAAATTCACACTGAAATTCATGGGAACCAGAATAACTAAAACAACACTGAAAAAGAACAAAGTTAGAGAGCTCACATTTCCTGATCTCAAAATTGACTGTATAGCTACAGTTATCAAAACAGTATAGTATTGCCATAAGGATAGACATATAGATCAATAGAGCAGAATTCAGAATCCAAGAATAAATCCTTACATTTATAGTCAATTCATTTTCAACCAGGGGGCAAAATCAATGCAATGGGCAAAAGAATAATCTTTTCAACAAATGATGCTGAGACAACTAGGTATCCATATGCAAAAGAATGAAGTTGACCTTTACCTCACATCATATATAAAAATTCACTCAAGGGGTGCCTGGCTGGCTTGGTAGGTAGAGCATGTGACTTTCAGTCTAGGAACATGAGTTCAAGCTCCATGTTGGGGGTAGAGATTACTTAAAAAAATAAAATCATGAAAAAATTCACTCAACATGAATCAATGTAAGAACTAAAACTATAAAATGTATAGTTTATAAAACTGCAAAGTGTTGGGGTAAATCTTCATGCTCTAGAATTTGAAATGACTTCTTAAAATGTTTATTTTTTTTTTAGAGAAATAGAGCGTGTGTGTATGCATGTAAGGGAGGGGCAAGAGAGAGAGGGAGGGAATCCCAAGCACAGCTTGATCCCACACACCATGAGATCATGACCTGAGTTGAAATTAAGAGTTGGGCACTTAACCGACTGAGCCACCTAGGCACCCCAAGCCAATGGTTTCTTAGATACTGACACCAAAGCATTTAAAAAAAAAAAAAAAAAGAGGAAAAATTCGATTTATTCAAATTTTCAAATTTTATGCTCCAAAGGACACCATCAAGAAAGCAGAAAACTACCACAGAATGGGAGAAGATTTTGCAAATTATATATCTGATAAAGACTTGCATCTTGAATATATAAAGAGCTTTTACAACCCAATAATGAAACGATGAACCAAGTTTCTAGGACTCCAGTGGTCCTAATGCTAGATGTTCCATGAGAACATCCCCTCAAAGTAAAGGACAAATTGTGCCCTGTACCTCCCATTACTAAGAAAGAATACACTGCAGGTTTCTTTGGGTTTTGGAGGCCTGCCGTTCTGCACTTGGGAATACTGCCATGAGTGGTTTGTTGGCTCCACGCATGCCAGCTTTGCACAGAGCACAGAGCGGAAAGAGGTCTGCAGCAGGTCCAGGCTTTGGCACAAGCAGCTCTGTGCCCGGCCCGGTGGTCTGGCAGAGCCCGGGGCAATACTGCAATGGCAGAGAAAGTTTTCAAGTGGGGCCTCCGGCAGGTCCCAGGGGGAGAGCTGCAGTGCCAACTCTTAGGGTTCTCGAGTAAGACCATGCCACACATCAGTCACAGGACAGCTCCTGGAATGTTACTGGGCCCCCACAGGAAATGAGCATTGGCCCTTGAGCATGGTCAGGTGGCTCATCAGAGATGAATGCTGTCAGAGGCACCAAGACAAATGGAGGTGCCATTGCCAGTTTCAGCTCTGAGCACATCTAGACACAGGTAAGCTGCATAAGCAAGTGACTGCCACCCCCTTGTGGCCTTGCTCACTGCACCTCTGGTGGCCCTGAATGACAGCAGTGAGGGGAAAGCCCTCCAAAGGGTAGAGCTTCTCCAGGGCACTGTATCATCCACGTAGTACGGAGGGAAAAGTGCCTAGGAAAAGAAGACATGGACCCCCATTTGCCACAGTAAACAGTTGAGCTAGTAGCTTCAGGGGGGAGGACAGAGCAAGAATATAAGTTTAGAGACAAGGAAGTCAGGAGAAGCAGTACCTAGAGAACTAGTGTGACACACGGTGGCTTTCTGATTGGTGGACCCAGGGCTCCAGGCGGGACACCCTGTTCCCCAGTACTCCCAGTGACCCAACTGGGGAATTTGTGTCCTCATCCTAGAAACTTTAGGCTAGGCTCTGGGTCTCCAAGCCTAATTTCGCCAGGAACACAGTAAGAGTGGCACAAAACATACACTGTGACAACTGCCTGGCCGCTCTGGGCTCCTCATCCCACCAAGCACAGGGGCCCCTATGCTGGCAGGGGTGCTGGATCCAGATCCTAGGAACAGCGATGTTTGACCTTCCCATCCACCGGATGTCCTGTGGGTGCTCCTGCCCCCAGCTGTCACTGTGAATGGGCCATTACAGCCAGCACAACCTGAGGAGGGCATGGTACCCAGGGGCTCATCCCCAGGGATGAGCATCTGGGTCAACCCATTAGGTGAGGCACCCAGACCTTCAGAAGTGCTAGGTGCTCCTGGGAGAGGGGGAGCTAGAGAAGGTGGGGTCGGCACGTGGATGCCTGGTTACAGGCTCAGGGCCAACTTAAGCAGCAGGGACCACAGGCCATCCCAATAGCTTTCCTTTCCTATATATGTACAGAAATTGTGCCCAACCAGAACCCTGGGGATCTAAATGCAATAAACTTCATGTGGGGCTGAGTGTGGCAGGGCTGGGGTAAGTGTTCCCAGTGTGACTGGTGACTTGCAGGTGACCCTTTCCCTGGAACATTGGCCAGATGGGAGCCACCTTAGTGAGAGGGACTGTGCACCCTGACCTCAATGAAAGGTGGTCTCAGACCCCACCGGGCTTGGGTGGAACCAGCATCCCCCTCAGCGTTTCACCCTCCCCTCTGCCTCCCTCAGGTATTTGCCAAAAAACTTACCCCGGTTCTTCTCCCCCAGTGAAACCACCGATCTGTTCCCCAGACCTGTGGCCATCTTCAGTGTCATATAAATGGACTCACACAGTATGGAGCCTTCTGAGACTGACTTCTCCCACTCAGCACAATCTTCTGACATGGCCCTGTGTTGCTGCGTGTGTCACTCACTGCCACCCTGGGCCCCTCCCTGGTGGTGTGGACCGTGGCCAACCAGCTCGTGGGCAGCTGAGTTGTTGCCAAGCTTTGGCAATGATGAACAGAACTCCTCTAAACATTCACAGGACGTCTCCTCAGCTGGATCAGCTTACTCACGGGGGAACTGTCCTATTTCCTGTGCTGTTACAGGTGGCAATGTTGCTAAGCTTCTTGCCACTCCACACCAAGAGTCTCCTTTCTTCCATCTTCCGATACGATTTGTCTCACTTCCCTCTAAGACTCCAATGACAGTCTCAGCAAGTCCTTCCAGCTCCCACCCACTGTCCAGTCCCAAAGCCAATGCCATGTGACTTAGGGCTTGTATCAGCAGCAGCCCATTCCGGTACCAAACCCATCCAGTTATCCAGAGCTACGTGTAACAAGCCACTAAGTTTGAGAACTTAGTGCTATGAACACATAAACAACCTCTTCTATTGTTACCTTAATTTGGACTCTCTTGCAGTTACAGTGCCTGGCAGCTGGGACTGAAGCCACCCTGAAAGCTTCCTTGCTCACTCATGATTCTCCGTGCCAGCCGTTGGCTGGCTCTTCAACTGCAGCTGCTGGCTGGAACACCTCCGTATGTGCCTCTTCCTGGGGCTGCTGGTGGCTTCCCGCAGCATGGTGGCTGGCTCGAAGAGCAAGCATCCCAAGACAAGGGAGAGAGGAGCTGTATCACCTAGCTGTCTGATCTGGCCTCAGCAGTCAATGTCATTTCTGTGACCTTCTGCATTCTGGGGGTGAAGGAGCGAGTCATTAAGCCAGCCCATGTTCAAGGGGAAGGGAATTAGATTTCAGCTCTTGAAGGGAGAAGGGTCAAGGAATTGGAAAGCACCACAGTGGTGGTGGGCCCCTTTACCATGGTGGACTGGTGAAGAGATGGGCATATGCAGAGGTGGACAGGTAAAGAGATGGTGCATTTACCAAGATGGATAGGTGGGTAGGTGACACATTTATCAAGGTGAGGAAATACCAGGACATGGAGCAGGTGCTTGGGAGACACTAGCCTGGAGCAGAGAGAGAGGTCAGGCCAAAGGTATCAGCTTGGGAGTCATTGTCACAGAAATGGTGTCTGAAGCTTCAAGGCTGCAGGAGGTCACCCAGGGTGGGAATGAGGAGGGATGAAGAAACTGCGAGGGCTGGGAACAGGAGGGCACAATCTTCCTGACCACGGACTCTGTTGCTCCGATCCTGGCAGAACTCCAGGGAAGTTGATGGGTAGTCAATACCCATGTGCCTCCCCATGTGCCTCTCTGAACTAATGGTGACCATACGCTTCTATAAGGAAGGTTCTGTACTGGGAGAAGTTTCCACAGTCATCTAAAGGGACACATGGGAAGAGATGGGAGGTTTAGGGCTGTGGCAGCCCTCTTGTAACCATGAGGCAGGCTGAGAGTGGCAGAAGTAATGGTTCCTTCACTGAGCATCTAGATTAACAAGTCCTGAGGTGCTTGGGTGGCTCAGTCGGTTAAGCATCCAAAGCTGGATGATCTTGCAGTCATGATCTTGTGGCTCATGGGTTCCAGCCCCACATCAGGCACTGTGCTCACAGCATACCAGCTTGGAGTCAATAAAGGAGTCTGAACGAAGTGTGTCAGGTGGGAGGAGAGGCTAGGAATGTGAGTGTGCTGCCCTCCAATGGCACCCACCATCCATGGAACCCTCACAGCCCAACCAAGTTCTAATGTTTCACACATAGTAACTGGTCAAGTCTTAGGAGTACCTCCTGAGTTAGGTTGCTATTATGAGGCTGGTTAACAGATTGGGAAACCAAGGCACGGGGCGGGGCAGGGGGTGAAGGAACCTATGGAAGGTCCCACAGCCAGAAAGCGACAGCTGGGATGTCCTGTGAGCCAACAATAGCTTTTCAGAGGTCCAGAGAGGAGGATCTTAAGCTAAAGTGCCTGGCTGGCTGGTCAGTGCTACTTAACTTGAAAATGAAAAGCCTTGGGGCACCTGGGTGGCTCAGTCGGTTAAGTGTCCGACTTCGGCTCAGGTCATGATTTCATCGTTCATGGGTTCGAGCCCCGCATCAGGCTATGTGCTGACAGCTCAGAGCCTGGAGCCTGTTTCGGACTCTGTGTCTCCCTCTCTCTGACCTTCCCCTGCTCGCTCGCTTGCTCGCTCGCTCTCTCTCAGAAATAAATAAAACATTTAAAAAGAAAGAAAGAAAGAAAGACAGACAATGAACAGCTTTCACTGAATTTGACAAAGTACAAGTCATCAGCAATGTTGGGCAGTGTGACCTGGGGGCGGGGGGGAGCAAGACAGTCGGACTGGCCTGAAGGGTGGGGAGGTGGACAGTCCATACAAGTCAGCTCTTGAGAAGAACGGCTCTGAAGAGGGTAGGGCAGGGGTGCTCAATGTTTTTTCGGAGGGGATTCCAGCACATAGGAAGTAGGAGGAGGGGTCGCTCCAGAGCACTTGGGTGGGCCCTTGGATGGCATCTGGAAGGCTCCCCTGACTCAGTAGAGAAGATAGAGAATTGGGGGCACGAGCAGTGGAGTTTCAGGGTCGGTGACGAGACCAGAGGTAACTTCCTGTTCTGCCCCCATTTCCTCCATGAGGTTGAGACGCCGGCTCTGAAATGAATGGGAGGTTTGGGGACAATGAGCGGTGGCATCGTGGGGTTGCTGATAGAGCTGGGTCCTCTTGAGGGTTGGAGCCCAGCAGTTTTGGAGCCAAGAGATACGCAGTTTGGGTGGGTTTCTCCAGATTTACTCATCCCCCTCCGCAGGGCCCCAAGGGGATTAGGAGCCAGCCCGGATTGCGGCGGCTACAGGAGGAGGTACCCAGGGGGTGGGCCAAGAGGCGCCAGGGCAAACGCGGGTGGGAGGCCTTCAAGGTCGGGGCGTCCTCAGGCCGCTGCCCCCAAAGCAGGGCGAGGACCACTAGGCGCCCGCGGGCAGGGGAAGGCGGCCCTGCGCGCCTTTCCGGTGGGGCCTCTCCCTGCCCGGGAGTCCTGCCAGCCTTTCGGGCCGGGAAGACCGACGCCGGGCTGAGGGCTTCCAGCTAGCCCCCTCCCCGCGGCCCGGCGAGCCCCCGCGCGCCGATGCGGAGCAGGATTTCCCGCCGCCGCAGACGAGGATTAGCGCGCCTCTGGCCGGCGCGGCGGCGGGATTAGTCCGCGTGGACTCGGCGCTCGGCCCGGGGATTACAGCGCGCTCCCCCCCGACGTA
>NW_027533081.1:1435937-1461549 GCF_008692635.1 Crocuta crocuta | reverse complement strand
GGTGGCGCGAAGGGAGGAGGCGCGGGAGGCCAGGGACCCGCAGTGGGGCGCAGGGCCAATTCCGGGGCGAGGGCGGGCGGGGGACAGGCACGTGCGGGAAAGTGTCTCTGGACTGGAGGGGAGATAAGGCTAGTTTTCTTGAACTTTGGTTTAAACTTGTAAATTTTCCCTGATAAATGAGACGCGCGTTCATGTGCCNGCGGGGAGGCGGGGGGGAGGGGGTGGTGGTGAGAGGTGGGGGATAGGAAGGCACGCAAAGAGTGGGCTGGTCCGGGTGGGAAAGTGGTTCCCGTCCCGCATCCCGAGCCGCAGCGGTTACGAGATGGTGGGTGCCGCTGCCCGGTGCTGGCTCCCCAAGCTCTCGCCTGCCCATATCCCTGTCGGGAAGCTGGCTGCCTGGTCCACCTATGAGGGGCCAGCGGGACGCGGGGCCCAGGGCTGGGTCTGAGCCGTCCCTCCTGCTCATCAGGTCTGGTTCAAGAACCGCCGGGCCAAGTGGCGACACCAGAAGCGCGCGTCAGCGACCTCGAGGCTCCTCCCTGGAACCAAGAAGCCGGCAAAGGAGAGCTGCTGATGGCTCTGGGAGCTACTCCTGGGCTTGGCCGGGTCCTTTGGGGCCGGCGCAGAGAGGGGACAGATCTACCCGAAATGGAGCTGAGAGAGGACACCGACCTCTTCCCGCCTTCAGGCTTCCTGCATCCTGGCGCTAGTGCTCAAAGCAGGAGACTCTCTGCGGGACAGCAGATGTGTGTCTCCTACCTCCTCCCCCGCCCCCGCCCTGCTCCCACCCCCGTGTCACCTGCCCCAGGAAAGGAGGGGGCACTGGACATTTCCACGTGCTCTCCTTTCCAGTGACTAGGGTCGAGGAGATACCCCGGGAATTCCGGGGGGAAGGGGGGCTGGGAGCAGGCCACAGAGCAGATCAGCTTCCTCAACCCCGCACCAACTCCAGGACAGGAACCATCCCTTGTCAGGGGCACCCAGAATCCTCCTCTCCCTCCTGGGATATGCTGATGTCCCTCCTCTCCTCAGTATGGACATAGGTCCCTTGGCCACCAGGGTGGGGTGGGGGTGTTCTGTGCATTCTGGGGTTGTTGCCTTGCATGTGCTGCACTGGGCCTTGGCATCCAGAGCTGCAGGATAAGGACGTTGGATGAGGTCATCTCCAAAAGCCCCCTACCCCACTCCTTAATTCTGTGAGCCTTGTCTGGATACTGGGAAATAAACAAGCAACTACACACAGCACAAAAGCAGTCCAGAGTTCAAAATCCACCATGACTTCACACCCACATCCGGGGGTGGGGGCCAGCTTGTCTTGGGGAGCACAGCCCAGTGAGTCCTCTGTTTCTGTGCTCCCCAGCACAGCAGACTACCCCACAGATCATGGCCTAGCACCCTGGGGAGTCTGTGCTGGCCTTTAGGTACTGCTCACCTGCTTCACGGGTGGAGATCCTTGGCTTCCTCCTTCTGGGGGGTTTACCTACGTGTCTGCCATTCTGTTGTGGCAAGAGGAGGTTTGACTGGGAAGGATGCACCACACTCCCTGCCACTGCCTTGGAAAATCTGTTTTCCTCTCCAACACCCTGGCCGCAGGGTGAAGGACAGTGTGAAAATGAGGCTTTGATCCCCCCCAGCAGGCCTGTATGGTGGGCTCAATCAAGGCACCTAACACCATCATCTGGCTTGGGGACCATGTTCTGCCTCCTCACATGTCCTGGAGGAAATGGGCGGTGGGGGTGGTATCTGAAAGGAGACACAGTCCATTCATTAAAGGTGCAGAAGCCGAGCAGGCGTGATGTCGCCAGCCAGTGCTGTTCTAACACTGCCTCATGCCTCCAGCAGCACTAACCTCCACCCCGTGGGATGCACACTTCTGGCTGTCACAAAGTTCCTTTCCCCGAACCCTGGCCTTGCCCTTGGACATGGCACAGCCTGCCTGCAGATCGCAGGCTGGAACACCCTCATCTCTCTGGGTTCTGGGACCCCAGCACCCCCACCTTGGCTCTTTGTCGTTGTGAAGGGCAGCCATGATCAGAGTTCATCTTCAAGGGACCTGTGGCTCTACTGTCCTCCTGATTTCTCTCCTTTCTCTCTAGCTGCTCCTTGGCAGGTTCACTCCTACAAGCTGCTCGTTAACATAGGTGACCTGCATGCTGGACCCCAGGCATGTCCCTCTCCTCTCCATTCTCTCCATGCTTTATCATGTCCACTTTCAGGCTGCAATTCCCTTCTCTCTTCCACATTTACATCTCCAGCCCTGAACTAAATATTTGTGTCCACCTATCCCCTTGAACTACTCAAGGGGAGGCCACGGTGCTTCAAAATCACCTTGTCCGTGGCAAATTCTTCCTCATGTGCAAACTAGGCGCAGAAGCCAGAGGGGTGGCAATTTCTCCCCACCCCTCTTCTCCCTCACCCACCATACACAGGCCAGCAGCAAATCCATTTTTCTTCCAAAAACAATCCCAGAAGCTATCTTCTCCCCAGCTTCAACTGTACCAGCCTGATGAAAGTGCTGTGACCCCTCACCCTGACCATTGAAGATGCCTCCAGTCTTGTCCACCTGCAGCCACTTTGTGTCCTCTGTAATTCATTCTCCATAAAAGCCAGGGTGCGAGTTTGAACCTGTCCCTCCCCTGCCTACAGCACTCCAAGGGCTTCCCGCTATTCCTAAAGACAAAACCCCTCACTGTGACCCATGAGGTCCCATGCAGCCGGTGCTTGCCCGTCTGGCATACTTCATACCTCACAGTCTGTGTGTCTGTGTGTATCAGAAGGTCTTCTCCCTCTTGCTGCAAGACCTTTGCACCTGCTCTTTCCCTCCTCCAATCGGTGTCTGTTCATCCTTTGGATCTGCCACTTCTAGCCCTGGGGAGACTTCCCCTGACTGCCCCCTAGGTAAGATTCCCCAACAACCATTTTTTTGCACCTGTCCGCTGCAGTATTTTAAAGATTTTTAAGTTTATTTATTTTGAGAAAGGGAGAGAGAGATCGGGGAAGGGGCAGAGAGAGGGAGAGAGAGAATCCCAAGCAGGCTCTGTGCTGTTAGCACAGAGCCCGACCTGGGGCTGGAACTCACAAACTGTGAGATCGTGGCCTGAGCCAAGATGAACAGTAAGACACAACCTACTGAGCCACCCAGCACCCCACTGCCACCCCGTTGCAGTTTGATGCTTGTTTGTGGGATGATGCAACCAGTGTCTGTCTTCCCCATTTGACTGTAAGCTCCACAGGACAGGAACAATCACCATGGAGCGCCCCAGGGAGTGAAGGAATGGCTGCCTATTATACTAAATCGTTCTGGGGGAGAACTTACTTGTTTGACAGAATTCACAACCTCTTTGTGGGAAGAAATGATCATTCTTGAAAAAAACGTTTGGACAATTTTCTGGTCCATTTCAATGAAAGTTAGTCCTCTTCTGGTAAGCCCACTCGTGTTCAGGAACCGAAGAATTTTTTTAAATGTTTATTTTTGAGAGAGAGAGATCAAGAGCGAGGGAGGGGAGGAGAGAGACGGGGCTACAGAGGATCGGAAGCGGACTCTGCTGACAGCAGAGAGCCTGATGCAGGGCTCAAACTCACGAACCCTGAGATCATGACCGGACCCGAAGTCGAAAGCTTAACTGACTGAGCCACCCAGGCGCCCCGGGAAACGAATGATTTTTAACCAGACATTTCTTTATTAGACCATCCTATTTTCCTTTCCTTTTTTCTTTTGTTAGATAACTACAAAGAAAAAAATTGTCTTAGTGTTGTTCTCTTGCATAAAGTTTGAATAAAAACTTTGAAACGAGTATATAGCCACAATGTGTTTTTGTTAATGATATAGAAGTATACCCAATGATTATTCTCGAGAAACTGGAATTCCGAGGTCTTTCAATTTAGCAGTGCTGAATTTTTCAGGATTAGCGTGAATGACACGCCCCTTAGCCTCCCACACCATAGCGCTCCCTGGTGCCCATAGTTAAGATTCGCAGGACCACAGCAGGGCGGGGCAAAGACTACAGCTCCCATAAGGCGCAGGGATAATAGTGACGTCACCACAGCGCGCCGGCTGGTCTTCAAAATGCGCAGCTCTTCCATTGGTGGACTGTTGCGAACGCCTGCGCAGCTGGCGCGGTTCCGCCCCCGCCGTCTCCGGACCCTGTTACGAGCCTGCGCAGCCCGAGCAGTCCTGGGATAGCGATGGAGACGCCCGGCGCGTCAACCCGGGCCTTGCTGCTACCTGCCGCCTCCGGGCCCCGGAGGAAACGCGCGGCAGGGGAGTCGCTTGCGACGAGCAAGCAACGGGTCCTGGACGAGGAAGAGTACATCGAGGTAAGACTTCGATGCGGACTCTAGCGAATTCTGGGTCCTTTCTCCTCCTCGCGCTCTTCTTGGGTCCTTCCTTTCGGGTCGTGACAGTTTTGTCCCCTCGCGGAGGTGGAGCAGCTTGAGTTCGTGTTTTTGGGGTGTGGGTAGTCGGAGAGCCAAATAAGCACGGTGCAGAGTGACTTGTCCTTGATGGAGGCGGCACTAGTAGCGTTGTTAGGGGAGAGTGGGGGCGGTTTTGTATGTGGTGGCGGGGGAGGATTTCGGGGAAAGACGGTTTTTTAGTAAAGTAGGAGTGTGGAAGGATGGTGGCAAAGAGGACTTTCTAAGAGAGCTGTTTGTTTTGGGAGGCCTCTGGGACAGACAGGCAGGTGGCGTTAGTGGACAGCTGGGTGCACAGATGTGCAGCCAGGAGCAAGTCTGGCTGGAGGTACAGACTTGGGAGTCTCAACCAGTGTTCCTGGCGGGAGTGACAGGCCTAAGTCATCCAGGTAAAGCGTTCAGATCGGAAATAGGTTAAGGATGGAATTAAGGGGGCAGCACCCACCTTGGTCCAGCTAGTGTGGACGCGTTGCCAGCAAAGGAGAAGGAGAGCGAGTTAATGAGGGGAGAGAGAAGGGTTTCATGGAAATCAGGTGAACGTTTAGTATTGTTAGATGTTGCAGCAAGATCATAGGGAATGCTTATCCTCGTTGGAAAGTGCAGCTAAAGTCAGAGGATCAATGGGTTGGACTGAGTTTGGGATATTAGCAAGGACCTTAGCGTGTGCATTGGTAGACTGAAAGGCAGAGAAGAAGCAGATGTGAATTATGACTTTTATTCTGACTTCTGACAGGGCCTCCAGACGGTCATCCAGAGGGACTTCTTTCCTGATGTGGAAAAGCTGCAAGCCCAGAAAGAGTACCTGGAGGCTGAGGAGAATGGAGACCTGGAGCGGATGCGTCAGATCGCCATCAAGTTTGGCTCTGCCCTGGGCAAGATGTCCCGAGAGCCCCCACCTCCCTGTAAGAGTGACAGCGGGTGGCCGACAGGGGAACTCCTGCTGAGCTGATGTCTTGGACTGGCTCTAATCCCTTTCCCCTTCCTTCTAGATGTGACTCCAGCCACATTTGAGACCCCTGATGTGCACACAGGCACCGGAATGGTGGGCAACAAGCCCCGGGGCCGGGGCCGAGGCCTGGAGGTTGGCGAGGGTGAGTGAGCAGTTGGGTTTGCTTGAGAGTCTCATCCTGTGCAGCCCTGAGGGGCTGGTTAAGAGGCGGATCCCGTCTTATCCCTGAGGGCTCTGTTTGCTTATATGGTGCCCCATGGGGCCAAAGAACAGTGGTCTAGGAGACAGAAGATCTGGGTCTAGCTCTCAAACACAGAGCAGTTCTCTGAGCCTCTGGCCCTCCTCTGTGGAATGGAAATGTTGCCACCTCTCTCACCAGCCTGCTCACTATTTGCCAGCCCCTGCCCAGTGGGCTTCATGGGCCTTCTCTCCCCTCGGGTCTCTGCTCAGATGTTACCTGTTTAGAGAAACCTTTACTGACCACGTCCTGCCCCCCCCCCCCCCCTGCCATGTGAAGTTACATCACCCTTCGTGCATCGGCCTTCCTGCCTGGCTTTGTTTTCTCACTGCAGGATGTGGCCCTTAAAAAGGCATTTCTCTACATATTCCTTCTCCTCTCCACAGGAGCTTCTCTGTCTCACCTCTGTGTGTGCTTTGCGTCTAGAGCAGCACAGGGAATGTCGTGGGAATAGAGCAAAGGAACAAGTTGTCTTCTTCAGCACGTGTATTGTGTTATCGTGACACGTTCCAACTTTATGAGGGAATTTTTCTGGGAAAGAGCATTTCGAGTCCTGTTGGACATGACTGTACCATAAGCTATAGGACTTGCTCATGATCAGTTGATGGTCTTGTCCATAGTAGAGCATCAGTGCTCAGACAGATATGATGCTGTTCTCTACTAGGTTCTAGTGTGTGGCATGCTGTGTGCTCACACAGACAAAATATTTTCTGCTTCAGAATCCAGCTCCTTGTGGGGCGCCTGGGTGGCTCAGTCTGGTAAACGTCCAACTTTGGCTCAGATCACGATCTCTCAGTTTGTGAGTTCAAGCCCCGCGTAGAGCTCTGCTGACAGCTCAGAGCCTGGAACCTGCTTTGGATTCTGTGTCTCCCTCTCTCTCAACTGCTCCCCTGCTGATACTCTGTTTTTCTCTCTCAAAAAAGATAAACGTTAAAAAAATTTTTAAGTCCATCTCTTTGTTCCCTTACCTAGTTCATCATGTCGTATCTTAGAGCTTGATTCTCCACTGCAGTGTGGCAGAGGCATCACAGGCAATTTGAAGATTCCTTTTGTTTAAATACATCTTGTCAGTAAATCTAGGCATCATTTCAGTAACCTAAGTGGTAGGTACTGTCGTCATTCGGGTTCACAGGTGAGGAAGCCAAGACTCAGGAAAGGAGGTCTCGGGGCTTGGTGGTGGTGGAATGGGGTTTGAGTTTTCCTCTTTCTGCCTCTGGGTCTTGAACTTGTAGCCACTGTGCTTTATGCAGTTGAGCAAGTAGCAGGTGGTCAGGACTCTGGAGTGAATGGGAGACAGAGCTCTCCTCCTGGTGGTCCTGCTGAAGCATGCGCCACTGTGCACAGTGCGATGGGGCCCCTTTGGTGGGGGCGCCCCTTTCTGTGGTGGTGGGAAGGGCGGCTAGAGTTGCGGCCCAGTGCCTGGGAGGCCCCATCTGGAGTACTGGATCATAAGGGGTCCCTGCCATCAAAGCCTCCTAGCAGGCCGGGAGGCTTTGGTGACAAACCATCCGCCTGTAGCACAGGCAGCAGGAAGAGAGGAGCAAGCAGGGTAGGAAGGCCCAGGGACGGAGGGAGAGCTTGGGGCTTTGGAGGCAGGTCCTACAGGTTGGCACAGTTTTGTCAGGGCAAGACTTAACTGTGATCACCTGCCTTTTCTGTAGCCCCTGGATGTTCCTCTTCTGGTGTGAGTCAGACATAACATTTCACCTGACATCTAGCAGTTGAGGACAGCGCCTGAGTGCTCCCTGGGCAGTTGGTGGGGGGAGAGGGGGGTTGATTCTGCCCCTAGGAGGGGAGTTGTCCCACAGTGTGGGCTCTCACCAACACACCCACGACTAGGGTGAGGGTTCCTCTCCTGCTTATGAGGGAGCTTGGTTCCTGAGAACTTGGGACTGCAAAGCTGTATTTATGCTATTTGTGGCTCTGTGTCACCCCATCTACGCCTCTGAGCAGGAGAGGCTGGAGAGGAGGAGGAGAAGGAGCCCCTGCCCAGTCTGGATGTCTTCCTGAGCCGGTACACGAGTGAGGACAACGCCTCCTTCCAGGAGATCATGGAGGTGGCCAAGGAGAAGAGCCGGGCACGCCACACATGGCTCTACCAGGCTGAGGAGGAGTTCGAGAAGGTGTCTTTGGGTGCACAGGCACAGGCGTCCTCTGTCAGGGTGGAGGGAGTTCTGGAGCCAGGGGGACAGTGCCTGGGGGCCTCTCTGACCCTCACTTTCCCCCTGTGATGCAGAGGCAGAAAGATAATCTTGCACTTCCGTCGGCAGAGCACCAAGCCATCGAGAGCAGCCAGGCTGGGGTGGAGACCTGGAAGTACAAGGCCAAGAACTCCCTCATGTACTACCCAGAGGGTGAGCAGGCCAGGCTGGTGGGTCGCATGGGGTGGGACAGTGTGTTTGGATGTGGCCTTAGGGTGTGTGTGTGTGTGTCTCTGCTCCCTTGCATCCTGGGCCTCAGAGGCGCCCTGGTCTGTCTCGGGGCAGAGGAGCCTGTGTGTTGTCAGTGTGGGAGTGAAGCCGTCCCCTGCTTCACTAGGCCCCATGCTTCTGTGTCTCTACCTCAGGCCTTGAGTGCGGGGCCGTGATGGGGACTCCCCACCCCCTGACACTGCTGTTGTCTCTTCTCCATCTGCCAGGTGTCCCTGACGAAGAACAGCTGTTTAAGAAGCCAAGGCAGGTGGTGCATAAGAATACTCGCTTCCTCAGGGACCCCTTCAGCCAGGCCCTGAGCAGGTCCCAGCTGCAGCAGGCCGCCGCCCTCAATGCTCAGGTGAGTGGCAGGGACTGGCTGTGGGCAGAACCTCTCTGCCCACATTAAATTAGTACCTTTTTAAATTCATTAAGTTAGTTGCCTTCATTAAATTAGTACCGTTCTTGGGTTTGGCAGAGCCTAGCAGCGTGGGGGTATTTGGGGCTCCTGTGTGGCAGGGTCCTGAGTCTTTTCTCGACTGTATGGGCTTCCAGTGGGACCAGAGGTATTTGGTAGGTCAGTTCTGTTCCTGCAGGGACGAGGACATGAGAGAAGAGAGGCTGCTGTGAGCCAGCCCAGCGTAGCCAGACCCACACCCCTGTACCAGGCAGGGCAGGGATAGGTGGGGTGTGCAGGCAGCCTGGGGTGCAGTGAGGCTTGGTGGAGCAGACAGCAGGGGTTTCTGGGCCTGGGTGTCACAGTACAAGGTGATGGGGTTGAAGTGGGAGAGGCAAGAAGTGAGAGTGTCTGCAAGCTACAGGTACCTTGTGGGAAAGAGGTCAGAGCACATGTGCCAGTGGTCAGCGTAGCTTCCTGTGGGGGCCTAAGTCGGTAGCCCCTGCACGCAGCTGTGTGGGGCATGGCCTGAAGCCGAGGACCCTGGCACTGCCCTGCCTGGGAGGAATGGGAGCTCCCTTGTTCTGATACCTGCTGTGATAGGTCCTCAAAGTCTTTGCAGGAGCCAGGGTCCTTCCTCTCTCTCCAGCTGCCCCTGTGCATTTGCCCATCAGCTAGCTGGGGAGGGCAGGCTTGGGCCTCCCTTACGCTGGTCTGTCTTGTTTTTTTTCCAGCACAAACAGGGCAAGGTGGGCCCTGACGGCAAAGAGCTGATCCCCCAGGATTCCCCCCGAGTGGGTGGATTTGGATTTGTTGCAACCCCATCTCCTGCCCCTGGTGAGTAGTGGACCTGCTGTCAAGCTGGCCTCCTGATAAGACTGCCTGTGGGGAGATGGGCTGTTGAGTTGGCCCTGGGCACCCTTGACACTTCCCCATGTCTGCCCTGTGCCTCATATGACTCAGAGACCCAGTATCCCACCTGTGCAATGACAGGGCAGTGGGCGGGCCGGAGTCTCAGGGAGCCCTGACCTGAGATGCGTGAGGCCCATTCTCCGGGCAGTCTTCGTGACTTGCCCTGAGCTTAGCAGGACAGACTGGTGTGCTGGCCTCAGGCTGTGGTGAGCATGCTTCAGGGCAAGGGGAGGCTGGGTAGGGGGAGGCTAGGCATAGGGGCATAGGGAAGAGGCTCTGGGCTCCAGCCCTGCGTGACCTTACACAGATTTGTAAGACTTGGGGACAGTCTTGTGGTGTAGGTAGTGTTTTCTTGCTGTTCTGAGCATTGGCCTCTGTATTTTGGGCTGGTTGCTGTGATCTAGGCCTGGGTATGTGGAGGCACTACAGGTTTGTCCAGGGTCCTGCGAGGTTTGGGTGCTCTGAAAGCCCCCAAGTGTCTTCCCGCCTGGGGGTGGGGTGCCATAACAACCTCCAGGCGGCTTCCCTGGCCATGTGCCAGGATAGGGGCCTAGCTGATCCAGCCTGGCTTCTCTGGGGAGCCCCCTTCCCAGGCTAAGCCACACAGATAGCTGTGAGGCTATAGGGGCCTGGGCTTGCCTTGGGCTCAAAGTTGCCTTGGCATTATCCTCTTAGAGGGCAGAGGTGCTAGGGTTCCAGAGACCTAGGGAGGGAGAGTGGGCCAACTGCCAACCTTGGTGTATGTTCGCTGGGATGCTCATGGTGGGAGCTGGCTGTTGTAGGAGGGAGGGCCCGGCAGGACTCTCACCCGGATTCCCTGGCCTCAGGTAACTGTGGGCTCTCTCCATCCGCAGGTGTGAATGAGTCACCGCTGATGACCTGGGGGGAGGTTGAAAACACTCCCTTGAGAGTGGAAGGATCTGAGACCCCCTATGTGGACAGGACGCCAGGGCCAGCCTTCAAGGTGGGTTATGGTGAGACGAGCTCAGGTGCGACCCTGAGTGGGCACATGGTCTTCTCAGCACTTATAGCTCAACACACAGGGGATGACCTAGCTGCCACTGGGCAAACTAGAGCCAAATGAAGGGCCAAGCCATGCTCTTGGACAGACGCCTGCACAGTTACTGCACTTCAGAATAGGGCCGATGCACTAAGGACAGGCGTGGTTGGTTGAGGGACTCAGGTGTGAGGTCAGGGCACCAAAGCCATGGCTCTCTGAGCCTGCAGGCCTGTGGGCCGGGAAGGGTCCCAGAACCCCAGTGTCCCGTGGGATGTGGTTTGCGTCCTCAGAAGGGTTGCGTGCTTGCAGATAGGGACCTCTGATTACAGGAGAGCATGAATCAGGAGGCACCTGTTAAGAAGAAGTTGTCAGAGTGGGAGGTTTATGATACCTGGAGAGGTAGGGCAGAGACGAGAGGTGGTTTGTACAGATGGGGTGGCCTAGGATGGTGTGGGACCCCAGAGAGGCTTCGGGAAGGCACAGTGCTCTGGTCTGCACACAGTTTGTTGGGGAAGCTGAGTGGCATAGTTTAGAACGGGAAGGAAGAGAAGTCCCTGGAAGCTAGGAGCATGCTGTCCTGTTCTTGGGGTGCTAGGAGACCACAGGAGTCGGAGGTCATACTGCAGAGGGCAGCGGGCGTGGGGTTACCTCATGTGCCTTGAAATCCTGAAGAGTCAGACACAGAATTTGGGATTCATGTAGGTCTGCTGCATGGGGAGCTGGGTGATCTCGAACTGGCCCCTCCAAACACTTGCGGCAGTCAGTTTGAAATGCAACAGAAAGGGGCCACCTGGGTGGCTCAGTCAGTTAAGCAACCAACTCTTAATTTCAGCTCAGGGCATGATCTCATGGTTCGTGAATTTGAGCCCCACATCGGGCTCTGTGCTGATGGTGTAGAGCCTGCTTGCTCTCTTCTCTCTCTACCCCTTCAGAGCTCGCTCGCTCTCTCCCTCCCTCTTTCGAAATAAATAAACATTTAAAAAAAAAAGTGAAACTGTTAAAAAAATGCAACAGAAAAAGAGGTCTCGTTAGCTATAGCAGCAGAAATGTAGAATGACTAGCAATAATTATAAAGAAGCCACAGACAAGTGGTATAGACTTTGGTAAGGAAAACTGCCGGAGGGTGCGGGCCCCACTGTGCGGCCTCCCCAGCATAGCACTGCTCGTTCTCCTCTGAGGACTTATGAGAGGGAACACATGTCCAAACAGAATGTGTGCAGAGGATTTTGGCAGCTTGGTTCTTTTTTTTTTTTTTTAATGTTTTTTTTTTTTATTTCAAGGAGAGAGAGACAGCGTGAGCAGGGGAGGGTCAGAGAGAGAGGGAATCACAGACTGAAACAGGCTCCAGGCTCTGAGCTGGCAGTCAGCACAGAGCCCGACGCGGGGCTCGAACCCACAAACCGCGAGATCATGACCTAAGCAAAAGTCGGACACTTAACCAACTAAGCCACCCAGGCGCCCCAATTGGCACCTTGGTTCTTAAACTTGCATGGCCCACAGGAAAACCAAGGAAAACTTAAAAAAAAATTTTTTTTAATAGTTTATTTTTGAGACAGAGAGAGACAGAACATGAGAGGGAGAGGGGCAGAGAGAGAAGGAGACACAGAATCTGAAACAGGCTCCAGGCTCTGAGCTGGCTGTCAGCACAGAGCCCAACGCAGGGCTCGAACCCACGAACTATGAGATCATGACCTGAGCCGAAGTCAGATGCTCAACCAACTGAGCCACCCAGGTGCCCCAAGGAAAACTGAAGAGAGGAATGACGGGGAGGAGTGTGTGGCGGCAGGTGTGTCAAGGCATGCTGCAGGTACAGGTGTGTCGGAAGTCTGCCCCTGGTCCTAGAGCCTACAGGGAGGTAGGGAAGAGATGCTGAACAAACTTTAGTCCAAATTAGAGTTCAGGATATGTGAGAGACAATAGCTCAAATTGTGCTGAGTGGTAGTGTGTGGAAATGAAGTTCTTGATGCACATGGCGGAATGAGTTCCTGGAAGTGGAAATGTTAAGTATAAAAAACAATAAATATAAAACACTTAGAAAATAGTAATAGTATTCAATTTGATCCTAAGATAGGAAAGGTTAGATCTTAAGGGAAGTGAGGGTTAGGTTATACTCTATAAACTGATTAACTTAAGTACAACAAAAAGCAAACACACGTAAGTAAAACTGAAAGTGCATAACTGAGAGGGAATTTGTGGCATAGCTTAAAGTAACTGATGTGGGTAAAGCCCTAAGTAAACAAACGCTTTGATAGAAAAATAGGCCAAGGATGGGTCTTGGGAAGTTCTGGAAAGAAATACAGAAGATTGATAGATGTTAAACACAGAAAGCTGTTTACTCTGGTAGTCAGGGAGAAGCAGATCCAAAAAGACCTGTTTCCTTTAAAAAAAAAAAATTTTTTTTTTAATGTTTTATTTATTTCTAAGAGAGAGAAGCAGCATGAACAGGGGAGGGTCAGAGAAAGGGAGACAAAGAATCTGAAGCAGGCTCCAGGCTCTGAGCTAGCTGTCAGCACAGACCCCGACGTGGGGCTCGAGCCCACGAACCGTGAGATCATGACCTGAGCCGAAGTCGGACACTTAACCGACTGAGCCACCCAGGCGCCCCGTGTTTCTTTCCTACAAGACTGTCAGAGGTCCGTAAGTTGGCAGTGCTGGTTTTCAGGAAACCGTGAGGACAGGCAAGTGGGCAGTTCAGGCAAGCCGTTTGGGGGCTATGGGGGAGGCCGTAGTGGGTTGTCACGGGAAAGAGGCAGGTGCCCCAGTAGCAAGGGACTGCCTGGCTCAGTGGCAGGCCACCCTCACACTTGCTGTCGTGTAGATCTTGGAGCCAGGCCGCAGGGAACGGCTGGGGCTGAAGATGGCCAACGAGGCTGCTGCCAAGAACCGGGCCAAGAAGCAGGAGGCCTTGAGGAGAGTGACGGAGAACCTGGCTAGGTGAGGCGTGTCTGACCTGTGTGGGTGGGGGTCTCTCCCTGCTCCCGTTTGGCCCACCCCTGCAGTATGGATGCACGGCATGCAGGGCAAGCCCAGGGGGGTTCTTTGGTGGGCCCTGTTGCAGCTCCTCTGGTCCAGGGCATGGCCTGTATGAACCAGGATGCAGGGCCCCTCTCCATCTTTTCCTTCCTCAGCCTCCTCCTTGGCACAGCCCTTAGAGGCACTTTTGGGCCCCTTGTCCTGCTATGAGCTCTTGTCATCCCTTTGGAAACAGGTGTATCACTCTCCTTGGAGAGAGTTGGGATCCATCCCAGCTCCACAGCCAAGGGCAGCACCACCACTGGACCTTAAGTTTGGCTACATTGCTATGTGCCAGGCCACCTGGTGTCCTCAGCCTCTAATGGCCATGCATCTCCCATGCGTCTTACTGTGGGGCCATGGGAAGCCCCCTGTGGTGGTGCCCAGTTGGGCCTAATGGTGCCTCTTTGACCCACCTCTTCCATCCCAGCCTCACCCCGAAAGGCCTGAGCCCAGCCATGTCCCCAGCCCTGCAGCGCCTCGTGAGCAGGACAGCCAGCAAGTACACAGACCGGGCCCTGCGGGCCAGCTACACCCCATCTCCAGCACGCTCAACCCACCTCAAGACCCCCGCTGGTGGGCCCCAAACTCCCACGAGCACGCCGGCTCCTGGCTCTGCGGCACGCACCCCACTCAACCAAGATCCAGCCTCCATCACGGATAATCTGCTACAGCTCCCCGCCCGGCGCAAAGCCTCAGACTTCTTCTAGAGCGAGGCCCGGGCTGGGCCGGTGGAGGCTTTGTGGAGCCTGCAGGGCAGCTGCCCGCTTGGCAGAGGACTCCAGCCTTCTGGGGACCCAGGCCCGGGCCAGAAACGGTGACTGTCCAGGAGCCCTGGAAGAGATGCCGTGCCTCGACCAGGCTGGCACAAGACTTGCCCTCACAGCCCTTGGGGTTCACCCCAAGGCCTTGTTGGTACTCTTTTCTATTAACCCCCTGTCTGTTTTTATTTAGCCGTCATTAAAGAGCATCTAGCACTGTCTGGCAGGGCTGTGTCCGACCTCCTCTGCATAGCCCTTAGGCAGCCCACGTGCCTACAGCATGGTCTCAGGACCACAGGCCTTCCTGGAAGGAAGCTTCTGGGTGAGGTGACCCTTGGAAGACCAGGGTGTCTGGCCTTTCTTGCCACTACCTACAGTGCTTTCTGTGGCACTCCTGGGGCTTGGAACCTACCTTTTGGGCTGAGTTCAGAGCATGCTGGGCCCTGCCCCCAAAAGTTCTGTTCCTCTGAGGGAAGAAGGGAGTTCTTGGAAGTCAGGCCCCTCGTGTTTTGCTGGGGCTCTGGGTCCAGGTCTTCAGCCTCCCCAGCCAGGCCGGGCCCTCGTGGTTTGCTGGTGACAGGGCTGCGCAGGTCCTACGTGTCAGACAGTCCCTCACATGAGGCACCTTCCCAGGGGCTTCAACGTCACCTCTGAGTCCCTGGTCTCCAGCTCAGATGGGGCAGGGCTGTCTCTGTCTTCCTGCCCTTCCGTCTCCCAGTGCTCCAGGCACTGCTTTCCGTAATGCTGCTGAGTCACTGGTAGGAGTCGTGGTAACAGTAACCTGGGTCACCACATCAAAATAGGGCCAGGCCCCATGCAGACCCCACAGCAGTATGTGCACCACAGGCCACACTTGCCCATGACCAAGAGGGCTTTGGTGCCCGGCCCTGGGAGGCCCGGGCCAGCTGCTTCACAGGGAAGTGGGGGAGCCAAACTGGCTCCCAGATGGGTCTCTTTAGGCATCAAATGGGGTCAGGTTTTGGGTTGTGCCCTCTAAGAGGCTTGCACTGCCCAAGAAAGCCTGGAATCTACTCAGACCACAGTCTTTCTCTCTCTGAATGCACCCAGCCCTGCACTGGCCATTGTCTTGGATGGTCCCACAGAGGTCCTCGCCCCCTCTGTGAGTGCTATGTTCCCTGTAGGCTGGCGTGGGGGTTGCTGCCTCCCTGGGTACCCACCAGCCTGTGCTCCTCAGCTGCCAGCTCCCAGGCTGGACTCCAGCCAAGTACTGTGACTCACCAGAGGGTGAGCTCAGCGGGTGGGCCCAGGAGTGCCCCGGGGGCCAGAAACATGTGGCCCTTGGTGCTTTCCCCTATAGGAAAGGGTGGGCAAGGGCCAGAAAAGCATGGAGGCAGGGGTTTGAGTGTGGTGTGAGTGAAGCACAGAGGGAGACGCTGTCCAGGCAAGGCCACCAAGGCCAAGCACTGGCCCCCTTGAGCACTGGCTGGTGTGTGGGGTAAATGGGAAAGGGTGGGAGGCTGTGGGTGAGAGGTCTGGGCTGGGGCTGTTGTAGCAGATGAAAGGGCACTCGAGGGGCTGAGGTCACTGATCATAATTGCAGTGATGGAGAAAGGGGCTGTCTGAGGGAGCAGGATGGGATTAGGGTCAGAGTGGGCTGTGCTGTGCCTGAGCAGGAGATACACGTGCAGCTGGCCAGCCCTAGAGGCACTGAGCCAGGAGCAGGTTAGAGGGAGAGGGTGGGGACCTGGCAGTGGATTGCAGCTGAGGTCTTCTTGCCCACAGGGCCTCACTGTGAGTCTGCCTTTGCCTGAGCGCTGGTCCCTGCACCCCTGCGCTGGAGACCCCCACGCCGCAGGGAGGGTGGTTGGCTGAGTCCTAGAGAAAAAGACTCCTCAAGGGGCACTCTTGATGCTTATATACACTTTGTGGTTTATTTGGTGGTCCGTAATTAACGTCTTTGCTACTAAGTGGAAGAAAGCTAATAGAACGTAATCAAAATAGTGGTTTAATTGACGGATTTTACTTGTTCCTTGCACCTGTGCCTTCTTCAGCTCCTACCTGCTTATTTAGTTTATGGGGGCGCACACCATGCATCATGCCCCCCAGGCCCTCAGCACCACTAGGTGCTTGCTTTCCCCACCTCGGCTCCGGTGACATGATGCTCTTTCATCTTGGAGGTCTCGGCCAGCCTGTCCTCCATCCTGTCCTCATTCTCGGGCACCACCAGCAGCCGGTGCTGTGTTTTGGCCCCCAGCTTGTGGTCGGGCCGGTGCTCGGGCCGAGAGGCTGGGCGGGTGTCCAGTTTGCACTCGGTCCGGTACTTGCCCTCACCCTCCCTCTTGAAGGAGGCAGAAGACATAGCTTTGGGCTTGGGGGGCTGCAGCCATGAGTGGCTGAGGATCTCATCAATGTGCAGCCGCCGGTTGACGTCTGGCTGCAGGATTCGGTAGATGAGGTCCTTGCACTCGCCTGACAGGTTCTTGGAGCGGGGGAAGTCCACGCGGTGCTCCTTCTGGATGCGCAGCATCTTCTTGATGTCAGAGTCGTCATAGGGCATCGAGCCACAGACCATGATGTAGAGGATCACGCCCAGGCTCCAGATGTCGTACACCTTGGGCTGGTAGGGGATGCCCTGCAGCACCTCGGGTGCTGCGTAAGCCGCCGACCCGCAGAAGGTCTTGCTGAGGATGATGCGGCCACTGCCGTCCCGCAGGCAGCGCTTGGAGAAGCCGAAGTCAGAGAGCTTGATGTTGAAGTCCTTGTCGAGGAGGAGGTTCTCGCACTTGAGATCTCTGTGGACAACGTCCAGGTCGTGGCAGTACTTGACAGCCGAGGAGAGCTGGCGGAACATCTTACGAGCCACGTCCTCGTGCAGCGCTCCCCGACACTTGATGAACTCGAGGAGGTCACCCTGGACCCCGAGCTCCATGACAATGTAGATGCGGCCATCAGAGGTCTCAAAGATCTCATAGGTCTTGATGATGGAGCGATGGTTGACGGTTGCCAGGATGTCCATCTCCCGAGGAAGGAATCTCTCCACGAAGTCGGTGGGCGTCTTCTTGCGGTCGATGATCTTGACCGCCACGTTGAACTTGAGCCGCTCAGAGTAGGCAGATTTAACTTTTGCATATGAGCCCTTGCCAAGATTGATGCCCACGATGTAACCTTTCTTCCTTAGGACTGCGGCATCATCCATGGTGCCAGGTGCGGCTGGCGCCGCTGTGCTCTACATCCCCTCCCCACTTGGGCCAGCGGGCATTGTCCTCATTTACACTGTGGGGAGCCGTCTGGCTGGGCTGGGCCTGGACTTGGAGGGGTGGAACGCTCAGCATTGTCTCTGCGTGACTTCAGCATGTGAAGTCATAAAGCCAGGCTGCCGGGAGTGGGGACTGAGCTGGGGGAAACGGGGCCCCTGGAACCCTGGAAGCCAGGCTGGCCCAGCAGGAGTGCCTGCTCCCCGCCCACTGGACAGAAGTCAGCACCCAGGACTGTGGTAACCCTCCCTGCTCCTCTTCACTGTGGCTTCCTTGTCATGAGTCAGGCCCAAGGGAAGGCCACCCAGGCCAAGCCAGAGTGCCAGCCCCATGCCCACTTCCATCTGGCTGTGGGGACTGACCCTGCATTGGTCCATGCCTCACTAGGGCCGATTTCCTGCAGCTTTTTTGGGGTATGAAGAAAACCCTCTCTCGGGCTGGTGTCCTTGGAATCGGTGGCGCCTGGGAGGGACGGCTCTGGTCTGGCCAGGCTGGCAGCTGTCCCCAGCCTTATGAATGAGAGCAGTTCCTGTTTTGGGTAGAAGGCTGGGGAGAAGAGTGCTATTGTGGTGAGCAGAGCATGTGTGGGGGGTGGGAGGCAGGCAGAGCTCTGGGCCCCAGACTGACAAATCCATGTTCCGAGGGCTGGGGCCTGCCTGGAGGATGGGCCAGGCCTCGAGCAGGTAGAGGGAGGTGGTGAGGCATCCAGGCAGGCAAGAGCCTGGGAGAGGTGAGGGCTTGTTCTGAGAATGGCTGAGTCCCACAGTCTGGAGTGAGGTGGAGAAGGGAAGTGGCCACTTTCCCTTGAGTGGCGTGTTGTCATTGCAGGGCCTGCGGCCAGAAGAGCCATGACCCAAGTCACATTTTAGGATGGTCATTGTCAGAGTGCATAGAGAATGGTCTTCAGGTTAAGTGGAGGCCAGTGCCTTTGATCCAGACAGGAGGCTGGACCAGAGTGAGCCTGTGGGGACTGAGTGCCAGAAAGAGACAGAGGATCTGGTGCACTCGCCAGTCAGTGGGCAGGGCCTTGGGTGGAGCTTTGCTGCTGGGGTCCTGATAAGAGTAGGCACCTGCATGAGCAGGGGGTTCCTGAATTTGTGAGGAGTGGGCATGCTGTGGAACCCTGACATAGCACTGTTTGCATCTCTGAAGCTGTTTTCTGCACCTAAAAGCAATGCGAAAACCCTTTTGTGTTTGCTTTGGGAATTGGGGCAACCTACGTGTGTCTCCTCGGGGTACTTTGGAAGCCCTGCTGCTTCATCTGCTCTCCATCACAGGCATCCCATGCCCACACATAGCTGGTTGCTATGGTGGGGGTGCCATGTGCTCAGTGTTCAGGGGGCGGAAGAGGAGGCCTGCCTCTATGTGGGTGGTCAGGAGGGGAGGTGATGAAGGAGCCAGCATGCAGACGATCTATAGGGCCCCGCCAGGTTGATGAGGGGTAGGATGTGCCAGGCAGAAGTGCCATCTTGGCCCGAGCACAGCCATGTGGACATACTTGGGGCACGTGGGGAGCTCACTGAGGTTCATGTGGAAGATCTCAGGGGCGGGGCAGCCAGAGTCCTGATGCCATTAGGAGTGAGTGCCCTCCAACTGCCATGGGCTCCCGGCAGCCTGCTCCCAGCTCTTTGGAGTTCCTGTTGCTTTAGCTTGATGCCTGCTTTCTCCTGGGATGTCTTTGGTCACTCCTTTGCATCCCAGAATAGGCTGGCTGTGAGGATTTGCAGGCCAGGACCCAGGAGCATGACAGTCTCCCCGGCCTTTCTCCTGCACTCCCAAACGTGCTATTTGGGGTCCCCCCTGCACATCTGCCTTTTTGGCTGACTCCACCAACCCACTCGCTTTTCCTTTTTTTGTGGATCCTGCTCCCTCACACTCTGTCTTTGCCCGGGACAGCATGGCTTCTGCGGTTCTTGGGGACGTGGAGGAGGTGGTATAAGCTGGGCTGCCACAGCGGCAAGCAGGTGCCTTCAGCCAGCACATGCACACAGGGGCAGGCATGGGAAGGGAATGGGAAGTGCTAGATTGGACCTGGGGCCTCCAGGGGTATCTCCCAGCCCGCAGCCCCGTGCATGTGAGACCTGGAGACTGGGGAGGCCACTTCCCCCTGATTTCCTTGTTTCCTATGTTTCTCCACTCACTCCATTGGCATTTGAGGGCTGGTTCCATTTGCTGGAGTTCGCTGATGAACTAGACAGGACCCATGCTCTCCTGAAGCCCAGAGGACAGGGAGCTTCAGTGTCACACCCAACAGCACGAGTGCCCGGTGGTGGCTGTGCCGTGACAAGGGAACATGGGGCTATAAGGGAAAAATGGGCTGGATGTGGGGAGGGTGGGAGGGCTGAGGTCTGAGGAGGTAGTCACATGGGGGAGGACAAGGATGTGCTAGAGTATGTGATGGCTTGAAGGGACACAGTGTGATGGGAGTGTGCAGAGGCGGGAGGGAGCACCACAGGCCATGGAGGCCATGGTGAAGGTCTTGATCGTAAAGCCTTGTGGAGGGTCACTGATGGGGTCTGACCCAAGTCAGTTGAGCAGCTCACAGGAGTGACCAAGAATGTGAGGCCCCCCGGGAAGGGGTGAGCTTCAGTTACCTGGGCTGCCACTCTGTGCTGTGTGATTTTAGGTTGTCGCCCACCCTCTCTGAGCTGTCTTCCCCCTTGTAAAGCACACAGTAGATGCTCTTTCCTGGGGCCCGTCCTGCCCAGGCTTGTCCTGTGGCTAGGCTGTAGTGAGTTGCTCCCAGGTCCTCTTGCTGAATATTGTGCCCTGCCTCGATGTAGCCACAGATGACCAAGCAGAGGTTCCCACTCCAGTGAGCCCCATGTACTCTGGAATTTTACTCCACCACCAGATAAGCTGTATGATCTGGGTTTCTGGGCCTCTGGAGAAAATGGGGTGCTTCCTCTGGTATTACCCAGGGCCTGTTCTGTGCCTGGACCCTGGTACTCACAGGCCTACCCCAGCAGAGCTTAGAGTGGAGCTGTCAAGCCCAGAAAGCTTTGTGGAGGCCAAGCCCCCTCGGCTGATCCTGGAGACATGGGCAAGGTCTGCAGGGATGCATCTACAAGCATGATTACAGCACGTGTGTGTTGGGGGGTGTGAGCATGAGGGAGGGGGCTGGGAGGTCAAGAGAAGCCAGACCTGGGATGCCAAGGCCAAGCACTGGGATCCTTCCCAAGGGCAGTGGGATCCAGACCATGTGCAGGAGGCAGCTCTGGCCACTGGAGAAGTGATGGAGCAGGTAGAGGTAGCTGAGCTGCATGTTCATGATACACAGGAGCATGGAGATAGGAAGGCAGAATGTGTGAAGGCGGCTGGGGGGTGGGGGAGCTGAGAGGAGAGATGGAGTGGATGTGGGGAGGGCTGCAAAGAGAGCAGGGCCAGGGCACTCACTGGATCTCACTTCTCCCAGGGCCTGGGGTTGGGGTCTTTCCAGGACGATGACATAGGCAGGGGAGGGGTAAGTCTAAAGGCTTTTTGTCCTTTTGATGTGCCAAACCCACAGATCCACATGAGGTTGTCCAGAGTGAGTGCAGAGCAGGAAGAGAAAGGGGCTGCTGTGGCTGAGGTGAGAACAGCGTGAGAATGACATGGGTGGACAGCACAGGACACAGTAGCCAGCAGTGCTAAACGCTGGTCTCCTCCCTCTACGGGACACCTATGGCCATAGGAGACAGGCCTGCATTGTGATCACACCTGTCCTCTCTCCTTGCCAATGTCTGCTTATCCACTCTGGCATGGAGCATTACCCCTGGGGACAGACTGGGACTAGAAGGGAAAGGGATGCAGTCAAGGCAACACAGTGACTATGGGACATGCAGGCTGGGTGGCATGAGGCCATCTGGCATCCCACTCTCCACTACTTCTCCTGGGCAGGGAGAATGACCAGGGGCGGATGGCTCAGGGCATGTCCAGAACTAGGTGCTGGTTGGCTATGGGGAAACCCCTAGTAGACAGAGCAGAAGAAACGAGTTGCCTAGCAGGGTGGAGAGGTTAACAGGGGTTGAGAGGCTGGTTCACCTCTCCCTGCAGGGCACCTCCCCAACCAGCATAATTGAGGTGGGGCTACAGACAGAGCCCCCTGCCTCCTGCCCCTCTGCCGCAGGCAGCCACCTTGCCCTTCTGGATCCTGTCCTCTCCGTGCCCTCTCCCCTTCCTCAGCACTGCACTCATGGCCTCCCTCTTGAAGTAGCATCTTCCTTGCTCAGCTCTCTGCTCTGGTCCAGGGCCTGAGGTCACAGGTAGGGCTGGGCACACTGGGATTTATTTTCCCAAACTGGAGGTGAAATGCGGTGTGATCTGAGAGTGGGGAGCTGAGGTGGAAGGCAGGATCCTCTCCCTGGATGACCACAGTCAGCCAGGGCAAAGACATTCACTTTGGGGTCTGCACTAATATAGTGATTTATTGTTCCTTTAGCCATGTGGGTTACCAAGTTCAAAGGGAAGGAGAAGAAATTGACGAAAATAGTGGCTCATCCAGGACAGTTTTCCCTCTTTGGTTTGTCCCTTGGCTTCTTTGGAGCTCAGGCTCAAAGGCATGAGCTCTGCATCATTCCCTGCCAGCCCCCTGGGCTGAGAGAGGCTCACTAGGTGTGTGGCTCTGGAGGCTGTGAGGGAGCCCCCTCCTCTGTCTCCCTGCTAGGCAGCTCGTTGGGATCCAACTGCTTTGACACCTGCACTTGTAATGTCTCCTCGTCGGGTTTTGCCTCCGACCGGATCTCAGGCTGTGTCTCGGGCTGTGCCTCCTCCCGGAGTTCCACCTTGGTGGCGGACTTCTTCTCAGGGGTCTCAGGGGTCCACGAGGTCTCAGCGCCCCGGGAGCTCTCCCCGTCCTTGTTGATGGCTCCAGAGGACGGGCCCCGTGGCTTGGGCTGCACCCAGCAGTGGCTGAGGATTTCATCAATGTGCAGCCTCCGGCTGACATCCGGCTGTAGCATGCGGTAGATGAGGTCTTTGCACTCACCCGTCAGGTGCTTGGAGCGGGGGAAGTTGACACGGTGCTCCTTCTGGATGCGTAGCATCTTCTTGATGTTGGAGTCATCATAAGGCATGGAGCCACAGACCATGATGTAGAGGATCACGCCCAGGCTCCAGATGTCGTACACCTTGGGCTGGTAGGGGATGCCCTGCAGCACCTCGGGTGCTGCATAAGCCGCCGACCCGCAGAAAGTCTTGCTTAGTGTCAGCCGGCCACTGTCATCCCTCGGGCAGCGCTTGGAGAAGCCGAAGTCAGAGAGCTTGATGTTGAAGTCCTTGTCAAGGAGGAGGTTCTCACACTTGAGATCTCGGTGGACGACGTCCAGGTCATGGCAGTACTTGATGGCTGAGGAGAGCTGGTGGAACTTCTTGCGAGCATCATCCTCGTGCAGGGCTCCCCGGGTTTTGATGAACTCGAGGAGGTCGCCCTGGACCCCGAGCTCCATGACGATGTAGACCTTGCCGTCTGATGTCTCAAAGATCTCGTAGGTCTTGACGATGGAGCGGTGGTTTAGCATGGCCAGAATCTCAATTTCCCGGGGAAGGAATTTCTCCAAGAAGTCCGTGGGGGCTTTCTTGCGGTCGATGATCTTGACCGCCACGTTGAACTTCAGGCGCTCAGAGTAAGCGGATTTGACTTTTGCGTACGAGCCCTCTCCCAAATTTATCCCCATGATGTAGCCTCGTCGCTTGAGGATGGCAGCGTCATCCATGGTGCCGGGAGCGCCCAGTGCCTCTGAGGCTGCCCTCTACATCCCTGCGGGACATGGGCCAGCGCCGTCCTCATTTACACTGTGGACAGAGGGTCCTCTGGGCTGGCCGGGCCTGCTGTCCCTGCCTCCTAGAGGCCAAGACTCTGGGGTGGAACGTTCAGCATCGTCTCCCAGGTGACTTCAGTGGGTGAAGTCATAAAGGAGGAGTGCCCTGGGGGAATGAGGCTCTGGCCTGAGCCATTTGGACTTGGAACCCTGGAAGGCCAGCGAGGGGGCTGAAGCAGACCAAAGGCCAGAGGAGAGTGGTCTTGCACTTGGCTGGGACCCGAGGTACGAGAGGGCTGTGAACACATCAGTGTGCGGGTGTTTCTAAACCAGGAGCCAGATCTGCTTGTGGGGCTGCTTGCTGCAGCATGGGGCATCCCAGGGAATCCAGGACAAATGGTCCTATTCGTCTGAGTCTCAGGAGGGAAACTAAAGACGTACTCAAGTTAAGGGCAGTCTGAAGAGTTTAATAAATTCATCTTACTTTCTGTGGTTTATCTATACCATGGAATACTACATGGCAATGAGAAACAATGAAATCTGGCCATGTGTAGCAACATGGATGGACCTTGAGGGTGTTATGCTGAGCGAAATAAGTCAGGCAGAGAAGGACAGATATCATATGTTTGCACGTGTAGGAGGATTAGGAGGAACTTGACGGAGGTACAAGGGGGAGAAGAAGGGTGGAAATGGTGGGGGAAAGGGAGAGAGGCAAACCATGAGAGACTCTTGAATGCTGACAAAAACTGAGGACTGATGGATGTGGGGGGGAGGGAGGGATGCGCATGGAGGAGGACACTTGTGGGGATGAGCACTGAGTGTTATGTGGAAACTAATTTGACAATAAACTATTTGTAAAAAAAAAAATCATCTTTTAAAGGCGGGAGGTGAGTGTAGGGTACCCCAAGGGTTGCAACAGACCCCTGGAAGAAGGGAACGTGGGTCACTGGAACCTGGGAAGAGAGTAGAGGACCACCTTGAGAGACGCAGTGACCTCTGGTAGAAGCTGCAGTGACCCCAAAGGGAGGGAGCTAGGGAAAAATATCCCTGATCTCTTTTCCCTCCCTTCGGTCCTGGAAGCCCTTGGTGGTGTCCACACAGGCAACCTGCAGGCCACACAGCAGGGCCAAGCGTACAGGTGGATCAAGATGGGCAAAACTCCTGCAAGGTGACTACGGTTTCAGAGGCCAGGGCTTTGCCTTCTCCCTGCATCATTTGGCCTTTTCACCTCCCTGTCCTACTCTCATCGGAACCTTTGCTGGCCTGCGTCTCCAACAGTGGCTCTGCAAGGGAACAACTGGCTGGGATATCTGCTCTTAGCTGTGAGTTGCCTCCCTGGGGTCGGCCTCGCCTGTAACCGTGGCAGGGCTCCCACGGCAGATTGAAAGCTGCGCCTGAATCGCTCCTGGGAATGCTCCATGAGGACAATGCAAGCAGCCAGGGCAGTGTTGGATAGGGACCACTGCTTCTGCCACCAGTGGGGCCCCTCTGCTGTGACAGACTCTTTGTCTAGCATCTGATACAGGCTACACCCAGAGAGAGCAGGAGCAGGGAGGTCCGGCCTAGCCTTCGGTTTAACCTTGGCCATATCCACTCAGAGGGAGTGGGTACCTCTCTCAGTGATCCTGAGTGTCATAGGCTGGAATCCTAGGATATTCAGGAGGATCGTGCCTTGAAAGGGCCTGAGAGGACTGCTCCTGAGGAGTAAGTTGGTGGGGATGGAGGTGAGCCAGGCTAAAATGGGTCTCCCTTTTTTTCTGCGCCCATCTTCACCCTCTTCCCCAGCCCTACACCCTACGCCAGGCCTTGTGGTCCTTCCATTGGGCACCCTGCTCCTCTCCTGCTGAGGACAATCCATCTGCTGTGCCCTCTTCCACAGTCACTCTGTTCCCTGACAGGTGTGAGGCCAGCAGTGGAATGGTCTCCTGAGCCTTTCCTCTATGCAGACGTGGCCTGCTGTGGCAGCAGCTGTGCCCAGCATTCCTCCCCGCCGCCTCCCACGTTGTGTAGGCACAGTCTTCTTCCTCCAGAGGCCAGCTTTGCTCCACAGTCTAGGATCTGGGTTTCCTTGTCAGCGCTCCTTGTAGGACACTCCTTTAGGCTATTTCTTCATTTGAAACATTTTCCGTAGTGTGGACTGGTTCCTTACACGGTGGCACCTCCATTCCCCCAACTTCCCACTTCCTCAAAGCTTGTCTGAGTCCCTCCAGTTTTCCTTATCTCTTTTCCGCAGCGGTTCTGATTTTAAAAGACCACTGTAGGGAGTACTGTTGGGCCGCGGACAGGACCTGGGCCTGCAGGTATGCAAGGTGTGAAGACCCACTCTTCACCCGGGACCACTTCGGCTCCTTGTCGCTCCCCTCTTCCTTCACGCTCAGCCCTCCAGGGCCACTTCCCGCTCCTCTGCTCCCTACCTCATCCACCCCGCTGCGCCCGCCCCTGTCTGTGTCCGTCAGCTTGGCCCTGTTACCCCTCCCCCACTGCCCTTGCCCAGCGCGTCCAGAGCTAGTATCCTGGCCCTTTGCAGGCCCCGCCACCCAGGCCCCACCCCCGGGCCCCACCTCTC
>NW_027533081.1:1397200-1435915 GCF_008692635.1 Crocuta crocuta | reverse complement strand
TTCCCGCCCCCCCCACCGTCTCAACCTTAGGCCTCGCCCCTTTCGGGTACAACCGCCCAGGCTCCGCCCCCTACACAGCCAAGGGTCTGCACGCATTGGGAGAGTGAAGGCCCCGCCCCCTTCCCCGGCACTCATTGGCCGGAGCCGGCGGCGCGGGCGGGGGGCGGTGCGGAGCTGAGCAGGACGGCCGCCATCTTGCGCGGAGCCGGAGCCGGAACCCGAGACTGAGGCCGAGAGTGCGCGCTAGCTGGTGGCCCAGTGTAGCCGCGGCTTAGCCGGAGCCATCTCCCGCTGCTTTTCCGCGCCTGGCCCCTAACCCTCAGCCTGGCCCGGGCCCCTGACCCTCAGCCCGGCTCGGTCCCCTGACCCTCAGCCCGGCTCGGTCCCCTGACCCTCAGCCCGGCCCGGTCCAGCCTCCCCGCGGGGTCACGCGGCCGCCCGGGGGACGATGAACGGAGGATAAATGGTGCCCAAGGCAGACAGCGGTGCCTTCTTGNGGGCCCTGGTAGGGCGCCTCCGGGGCCTGCCCGCGGGCCGCCGCGCCCCCCTGCCCGGGACCGTGCCCCTCGCCCGGGACCGTGCCGAGAGTTTACCTGGGCTCCGATCGCTTCGTACATCATGGAACTTTGTTCTCGAGGGAATGTTACCTTTGGATCCGTGTCCGTGGAGCGCGGCGTGCTTTGAGATTGACCGAAGCGAGAGTGATGTGCCGGGCCCAACCTAACTTCTGGGGCCTGGGAGTTCACTGGCGCGGGAGCTGCGCCCCTGGGGCGCGCCCTCATTGCTCAGCGGCTAGGGTCAGGCTGGAGTGCTGGGGTCGAGAGAGCAGGCAGCTCGTGGAGGCACTTGGTTTTCCATGTTATCCCTCAGCAGTGATTTGGTGCCAGCGCCTCAGCCCTGGAAATTCCTTGGCTGGAAAGTGGTAGCCGTGTCGCTTATTGTCACTCAGTGAGGTGTTATAGCTGAAAACTACTCAGCTGAGAGACCGGCCCGAGGAAGTCCTGAGTCCGCCAAGCATCGCACTCAGAAAGCAAGCTAGCTTCCTGGGGCAGAGACTGGTGCCGCAGCCGGGTCTCCGCCGTCGGAACTCGGACAGTGCCAGGCATTTAGGAGTGTACCTTGTATGTGATGATTAAATGCTTTTGGAACTCCCTTTGGAGCTTGTGTTTTTATAAGTAAGCTTGTGGTGGGGAATCATTATCATGGCAGCCAGAAAGTCCAGGACAATTTTTATCTCTCTCTCTTGTGTATCCCCTCCATTGAACGCAACAAAAAAATCAAATCCCCAAATTGCAGGGCAGATTTATCCATCAGGTACAGAAGGCCTGGTGCCCAGGGCCCACAGTGAGTGCTTTTAGTGGTCTTTTAAAATCAGCAAGGAAAAAACCCTGACCGATTAGGTGAAAGAAATGTTAGACACATTAAAATTTATTCATCTTTATACCATTGCAGTTGAAAAGTATGATTCTTAATAATTTTTTATGGTGAAAGGGGCCCATGAAGGCAAAAGTGTCCAGGGCCGTTGTCTTGTGAGCTCTGTCAGGTCTCTGTGTGAAACCGGGCTGGGGAGCACAGTGGTGTGCCACCCCCTTAATGCCTCAGCCAAGGCGCTCATACCAGACATGATACACCTCTCTTGTTCTCTGCCTTTGTCATCCTAAATAGAGTGCTGTCTCCTCCCCAGTGTTTACTTGGTGGCCAAGGCCCTGAGCCCCTGGTCAACCTGGAGTCTCTCTAGCGATACTTCTCTGGGCTCCCTGAGTAGAGCTGGTTACTCACTGCTTCTGATGGTTCCCTGGGCAGCAGGGTGACTGGTGGGATGGCCTCAGTAGGAAAGGTAACCAGAAAAAGGGCTAGTTGTGGAGAGTACTGAATTGGCTCTTGAGGACCAGAACCAAAGCATTTGTGGCTCTTGTGATTTAAGTTCTTTAGAAAACGTTTATATCTGTAGAGTGAGACATCATTCTGTTCTGGTTCTTGGGTCCCAATTTTGCATATCAGGTTTACCCGACTCAGGGGCAAAGCCACACATCATGCCTGTCTTCCTTGGGGTGCCTCTGGTTCCGTGTCCAGCATCTCTTCCCTGGATGATAAAGGTGACTAATGGCCCCAACTCCCTTTCCTTTGCTGTCTGGCTGTATATCCTGCCAACTGGCCAGCAACAATTCAGAAAGTGTCTGCCAGTTCTCACTGTCTGCCTACCACTAGGGATGTTCAAATGAATTGAATAAATCCTTTCCTCTAGGAGTGCCCTTTAGGTATGGAAGCAGAAACTAGGTGTAAGTCAGGCTTGAGTGTGGGGGCCTAGAGGCAGGCAGCAGAGGGGGCCAGTCTTTTGTACGTGTGAAGCAGGGGAGAGCTTTACAAGAGACCTCAGACCTTAGATCTGAGTTGGGGTAGAGATGTGGGTCTGGTTGAAGGAGCAAATTATCCCTTTGCATTCCATGACTTTCAAGATCAGAAGTTTGCAGCAATTCCTAGTGGTGCCCTGAGTTGCCTTGCAAATTCTGGAGGGTTTGTTGGTTCCCTGATTTTGGCTGGTTGGCCAGGGCCAGTCACACTCTGGATTCGATGTTCTCCTTGGGGGCTTGTGTGCGTTCCGTGTCCTTCCAGGCAGGCTGATGCTTGAGAAGGAGGGCTTCTCTCATCTTCATCTGCATTCTTTCTGTTGGAGTCCCAGCTTAGACCCTTACTTGTATGTGAGGAGAGCATCAGGCAGAACCTACTTCCAAGGGGAGGGAATCCTTGAGGACCGAGGCCAAGCCAGTTTTGGTTATTTGCTGGTGCAGTCCAGGGGGCAAGGGCTTTCTCAGAGTGGGGGCGACAAGAGAGCTCTGAATTTGGCCTTTTGGCAAAGTTTTTGTTTTTGTTTTTTTAATGCATGTTTGATCTTGGTTGATTAAGGATGTGTTACATGCCAGGTGCTGTTTTAATGTGTGCTAAAATGTGTGTTGATTACCTCTCAGGTGGTCCCTATGAGGTAGATGACTGTTATTAGTCCCAATTTATAGATGGGGACACAGAGAGTTCATGAAACTAAGTGGCTGAGATGAGATTTCAGTCCTAGATGTCTGGCCCATCATGTGCCCTTGGCTGAGGCTCTGTTTGCTCCAGCTGTGTACGTCCTGCCCTGGCCTTCCTTAACCCCAGCTGTGCAACTCCAGGCCACATCTCTTCCCTTTATAGACCAAGTGGTTCTCCAGGTGAAGGCACAGACCCTTTTCCATCTAAATACTCTGATCTTAGGGATAAAACGAGTCTTCTCCCCAAATCCCCTTTGTGGTTAGCAAAAGGGATTTGGTCACCGTTAATGAGCAACACTGGTGTCTGTTATATCTGCTGGGGCTGTGGTGAGAAGGGTAAGTTGGAGACCTCTTCTGAGGCCCGACAAGCATGGAGGGGCTCTTGGGGGGGCCAGTGGCCCTGGTGTCATCTCCTTGACCTTTTATCCATGTGTGCAGAGGATGCAGCAGCCAATGCTGATTCTAAAACTGTTTTTCTCTTTTCATTAATAAGAGAAAATCACGCCATGGTTTTAACTACAGCTTTGTCCAGGGTGACCCACCATACACGACTGAGAAACATTTGCCTTCCCCACGTGAGCTCTGTCTCAGCTGAGGTCCCCAGCCCTGTAAAAAAGCGTTATGCTCAGTGAGGCGGCCTGATGAGGTAGCGAGACTGGAAGCTGTCTGCCTTGTACTGTTGGGAAGGCTGGCTGGGAGAGGCAAATGACTTGCTTAAGATGGCACGGCTGGTGAGCAGCATAGCTGGGATTCAAACCTAGGTGAATTGGCTCCAAGTTCAGGGTTCTTTCCCTTTTGTCATTAGGGACCCAGAGGGGCCTGCTGTCTGGGCTGACTTGATAAATCTTCAGTGAACTGACTAGTGGCCACAGCACCTTGCTTCTGGAGCAGCACATAGGCTAGTGAGTGGGAAGTGTGGATATTTTGCACACAGACGTGACTGAAGCTCATAGGCATAGCTGGGAAGCTGAACCTGCACCTGGGCTTGCCAGGCGCTTTCTCAGTGAGCTCTTCACAGCCTGCCACCTTGTAACACTGTAGAACTCACTTCACTGGCTGATTGTGCTTCTGGCTTAAGAATTCATTCTTTTTATTTATTTATTTTTATATTTTTATTTATTTGTAGAAGAGAGAGAGAGAGACAGCGTGAGCAGGGGAGGGTCAGAGAGAGAGGGAGACACAGACTCTGAAATAGGCTCCAGGCTCTGAGCTGGCAGTCAGCACAGAGCCCGACGCGGGGCTCGAACCCACGAACCGTGAGATCATGACCCAAGCGAAAGTCGGACACTTAACCGACTAAGCCACCCAGGCGCCCCAAGAATTCATTCTTTTTAGTTGAAAAGTAGTGTTAACACATTTTCCGACCTCACTAGCTAACGAATTATCTTTTTAAAAAATGTTTTTTACATACAAAGAAAGCTTTTATTTGGAAATAATTTCAAACTTCCAGAAAAGTTGCAAGAATAAAATTCATGCCAAGAATACCTGCATACTTTCTACCCAGACTTACCTGTTGTCAGCATTTTACCTTACCTGCCTTCTTCCTCATGTGTGCACATGCGTATGTGTATATGTACACACATGATTTATTCAAACGTTATTTAAACGTAAGTGGCCTTTCTCCCTGAACACTTTGGCCACTGCAGAGAGCAGGAGGGGACTCCTGGTACTTGGTGTCCCCCAGGAGATGAATGGTGATGCCTCCCCACAGCCCTGTAACAAGCCCTCACCACAACCTGCTGTGTCTGGGCACTGTCACCAGCTACCACCTGCTGTGTGCCGGGCAGCGTCACCACGGGACAGTATCGAGGGCACAGGAAACACTGTGGTTAAAGCTCCGGTTGGCCCAGGTGGCAGCGAATCCGGGTTGTTATTTCAGTTGGTGGTTCTGGTCTTAGGAATGAAGAATGGGCTGCTGTTGCACACTTTGCCAGATGGGTCTCGCTGCTGTTACACTGTACCTTTCCTGTTCCTCTGACCCAGCTTGCTCTTGCCTGCAGCCTACCCTAGTCCTGCTTCCCACGCTAGCTCACTTGCACTTTCCTCACCCCTTCCCTTCCGTGGGCATTTTGGGAGCACTAAGGCTTGTGCTCCTCTTAGCCATCATGCCAGGTGATCTAGTTAGCCCTCATTGCACAGGTAATTTCTTACCTCCCTTTGGTACTTGGCGTAGATAAACATTGGTAGTTTCTTGACTCTTCAGTAGAATGTATCAGTGACAGCACTTAGGACCTAGTAGATAGCAAGGGACTGATTAAGTGTCTTTTCTTTGGTACACTGCCAGATTGTTCCCTCATCACGTGTGCTTTTGTATTTGGGGTGCTGAGATGTTGGTGAGCGGTCCTTTCCTCTTCCAGTCTGCAGAGCGGGTCAGTAATCCAGAGAGCCCAGTTTTGAGCCAATATTTTGCCAGAGTGATGGGTGGATTCAAAGTATGGCTATTCTGTGATAGCTAGATTTTTGTTGTTGGTGTGATTTGCCTGTTGACTTGGGGGTGTTTAGTGAAAGTTACATCTTGTCCTGCTGCTCCAAGCTGGGCTGTGTGTTCCATCAGGGTGGACCTGTTTCCTTGACAGGGTAAGTCCAGGGGAGGGTGAATGGCCTGTGCAGTGAGCTGTGGACACAGAGTGTTCTGTGGCTTCTGGGCATTGACCTGGGAGGACGGAAAGCCCAGGTCTGGTGTCGCTTCACACAAGCTGTTTATAGAGTCCAGTGTTGTGGGTTAAGAGCGTGGACCCTGTAGTTGCATGGCTGGGAGTCAGGACCCACTCTGCTGCCCACTCTGTGCTGAGCCTCAGTTTCCTTATCTGTAATGTAGACATAATAGAACATACTTGAGAGATGCTATGAGAATTAAAATTAATGGGTATACAGTTCTAACACATGCCTGACAAAAAGGCCATTCATGTTAGCTCCGGATGGACTTTAGAGAGTGTAGGGACCCCTGAAAGTATGGGTGCATGAGTGTGCGTGCATAAGGGCATGTTTCTTGGGAGAGAGCCCCCACCTGGGAGGCAGCAGAGCGAAGTGGCTTTGAGCACTGACACACAGTGAGCGCTAAATGAGCCTAGCCATTCCCATGGTCTGAGAAGGGGGAGTGTGTGGCTTCCTAGAGCCCCCCAAACAGCCGCAGTGCTTTGCACAGGGCTAGGATTGTTCATACTGACACGTTTTAGTCTTTGTCACGTTCATGTTGTGTCCCCTGGGCCTAGTTTGGCACAGAGTGGGCACTCAGAAATCAGTTATTGAACAAATGCACAAATGGCTATTTATATTTTGACATAAAGAGCAACAGCTCCCTTAGCCAGCGGGCCTCGCAGCTGCCCCTGGTGGGGGTGGTGAGGATAAGGGCCTTGTGGCTGCCTGCAAGAACGCCTGCCTTTGGAGGACCGGTGTGTTTGGGGGCGGGGGGGCTGTAGGCCAGCTGGCCTGGGCCTCAACTGCAGGGAGCTTGCTCCTTCCTGCAGGGGTGAGCTGGGCTGTGCGGTGAGAGCAGGTGAAGACTTCTCACGAATGTGGACCCTTTTTGAAATTCACCAGCCACCCAGCCTGGGGTTGTTGGTGGGGGTAGGGGGAGGTTGGTCAGGAAGCCTTTGGGGTCGGTGGGGTGGGCTTCCTCTTGGATGGACTTGCTTGGCAACGAGGCTTGAGAACCGGACTTATCCCTGCATGAGGACATGGCTTGCCCTTCCCTGGGCCATTGCACAGTACAGGCCTTGCTTCAGAGCTGGTAGGTGCAAGAATGCCGCGCTTGCCTCTTGGCCTTCTCCCTCTTCTCTGTCTGATGTGGCCAGGTCGGACTGGTCATTGTCCTCAATTCCAGATCCCTGGCAGCCAGCCATTAGTTTGATCATTTTGTCATCTGTCTGCCCTCAGCTGTTGACAGCTCTGTGTTGGACAGGACAGGGCTGAGAGCAGAGCCCCAGTGGGTATACTGGACAGAGAGAGCCCCCAGGTGTCCACCCTGTTCTTCCCTGTCTCGGAAGCCTTGTTCTCTAGGGGACCTTTCACAGGAATTTATGACTGTGGAGAGGGTTGCTTGGGGCTCCTTGGGGCGCTGGACGAGGGGTAGAAGCCGCTGCAGAGGGTGTCCCGGAAGGTCAGCTGGGAGGTGGGGGTTTCCAGGACCCCCAGTGCTTAGATAGAAATCAGGCATCCTGATGCGGAGGCCTTTTGAGTGCTGCTAGTTGCTTCCTATGGTCTCTACGTTGGTTAATTTATCCCTGGCTTTGTGGTCTTACGAGGCAGAGCAAGAGAACTGGAAGTACCTGAGAGGGATGAGGTTTGTTTAGGGCCAAGGCAGGCTTCTGCTGCAACCCTCTGTGGTTTGTCGGCCACTCCTTCAGATTCTTTCTCCACGCCATCAGTGAGGGGGGATGCACACATGCAGACAGACCTCATGAGCCACAGTGCACGCCCAGGACAGTTTGGAAAAACGATGTTGATTTTTTAAAAAAAATATTTGCAAAAATTTCATACATGGAATATTTTACATAGATGGAATTATACTTTTTATATAATTTATTGAGTTTTTCAGTGGCCAGTGTTCTGGAGATCTTTGTAGGCTAGTACACATAGTTGTACAAAATTTTTTTTTTAAGCAAGACTTTGTGAGAACTTTCTTCAGTCTTATTTTTATTTTTAAGTTAATTCATTTATTTTGAGAGAGTGCGTGCGCATGAAGGAGTAAGGAAGGGACAGAGAGAGAGGGAGTGAGAGAGAATCTTGGGCAGGCACCTTGCTGACAGTGCAGAGCCCGATGCGGGGCTTGAACTCACAAGCCCTGAGATCATGACCTGAGCTCAAATCGAGCGTCAGTTAACAAACGGAGCCACCTAGGTGCCCCTCCTCAGTTTTATTTTGTTTTGCCTGTGGGGTCTGGTTCTGGGAGAGGCCTCGTACCTAAGCCTCATCAGCCAGAAGCTGCAGTTTAGTGAGATTCACAGTTGGAGATGGTGTGGCCAATAGGCTGAGGAGACCTAACTCTCACCTTACAAAGTACACAGGCAGATGTTCCAACTGACTGTTCCCCAGCTCTCAGGTATTTGTCTCAGTCTAAAGCTATTATCTGCAGCAGCTCCAGGTTGGGCTCCTGGTTTTCACATGTCTTTATGCTATAGCTCAAACTTGTGTGCTTATTTATCTAAATGGCATAATTTCATAAATGCTTATTTATCTAAAGGATAATTTAGAGGTAGAGTGGCCATTTAGGGGAACATTGATATAAACAAAATTATTCAGTTGAGAGGTGCCTTAAGGGCAAAAATGAAACCAAATCTCAAAGAGCCAATGGTCAGCATTTTTTTTTTATTGGTATGAGGAAGCTTAATTCCAAAAAGAATTAAGATTTCAAAATATCTTCCTTCAGAGGGAGTCAGAGGGATACTTCTTTAAAACAACAACAACAACAATAAACTTTCCACTCTGGGAACATTCATACCTACAGAAAAGTTGCAAGAGTAGTACCATGAACTCTACCTTTATATAGTTCATCTCCATTCACCATTTGTTAACATTTGACTCACCACACATTTGTGGGCATACATGTGTGCACATGGAGGACTGCTTGAAACTAAGTTGGAGGGATCACAACCTTTCATTTCTAAATCCCTCAATTTATATTTCCTAAGAACAAGGCCATTCTCTTATAAGCACGGTATAGTTATCAAGTTTAGGAAGTTTGACATTGATGTCATGCTGTTAGCCATGTCCCCATTTTGCCAGTTATCTGATTACAACATATTTTTCCAAGCCGCCATCTGACCTGGTATCATGTATTGCATTTAATTTTGATGTGTGTTTAATCTTTTAAAATCTGGAACAGTTTCCTGTCTTTGTCTTTTGTATTATGGACTTATGAAAGAGTACAGGCAGCTCTCTTTTATTTTATTTTATTTATTTATTTTTTGATGTTTATTTATTAGAGAGAGAGGGGCAGAGAGAGAGGGAGACACAGAATCCAAAGCAGGCTCCAGATTCTGAGGTGTCAGCACAGATCCCCACGAGGGGCTTGAACTCACAAACCGTGAACTCATGACTTAAGCCAAAGTCAGATGCTTAGCTGACTGAGCCACCCAGGTGCCCCTACAGGCAGCTCTTTTATAAAATATTCCTCATTTTAGGTTTATCAGATTGTTTCTTGTGCTCAGATTCAGTTGAGGCATATTTAGCAGGTGTGAACCCCCAGATCATTGAGTCCTCATTACATGCATCAGGAAACACAGCCCATCAGTTTGTCTCAGGAATGGCGATATTAACCTTGGTCATATGGTAGGGTGGCTTGGCTGCATTTCTCTGGACAGCGGTGCCTTTCCCCCTTTGTGATGGGCAGGTAGGGAGATAGGTTTGCCCAATTTTTTTTTCAGCATCTGTTAATGATTATTGCCTGAACCAGTTACCACTGTGATGATTGCTAAATGGTGATTTGTTCTTACTTTTTCTTTTAGTAGTAGTCTGCTATAAAAGAGAACTTCTCTTCCTTTTATTTTTTACTGTCAGTATGGATCCATGGATTCTTCTTTCTGTTCAGTGTGTTATATGGTCTGTTAGCATGATTCATATTTTTAAAAAGTTTTAATGTTTATTTTTGAAAGAGAGAGAGAGAGAGAGAGAAGAGCATGAGCAAGGGAGAGGCAGAGAGAAAGAGAGAGAATTGGAAGCAGGCTCCAGGCTCTGAGCTGTCAGCACAGAGCTCAACACAGGGCTCAAACTCACGAACCACGAGATCATGACATGACCCAAAGTTGGATGCCTAACCGACTGAGCTACCCAGGTGCCCCAGTAATGATTCATTTTGATACCTACATTGTAATTAATATGGGAAGGGAAAACCCCTTTAGGCTGGCTTCTGCATCCTTCTGATATGTCCTCATCCATTTGGAACATTCCTTATTACCAGGTTCCACTTGTATCATTCCTGCCCCAGGCATTTTTCCATGGAACACTGGTTCCTTTTAGTGGGAGATGGTATTTAGAAGCCAAGATTTTGGTGCTAGGTGAGTTCATTGCTCCTCGGATGATGTTGCTACTAGACCTTTTAGTCCATTAGGGGTGTGTGTGCATGCTCCTCAGTCTGTCTGGGTGCGTGTGTGTGTGTGTGTGTGTATGGATCTTGTCTGTGTCTTTTTGTATAAGTTCATACTGTTTTTTTTTTTTAATTTTTAACATATTTATTTATTTTGAGAGAGAGGGCACATATGCACGCAGGCCGGGGAGGGGAAGAGAGAGGGGGAGAGAGAAGCCCAAGCAGGCTCTGTGTTGTCAACCTGAGCCTGAAGTGGGGCTTGGTCTCATGAACTGTAAGATCATGACCTGAGCTCAAATCAAGAGTCACATGCTTAACTGACTGAGCCATCCAGGTGCCTCCATACTGTTTCTTTTAGTTTCAACCCAGCATCATAGGATCTTGTCTGCTTTCCCTGTTATCTGCCTTTTTCTACAGTGAGAACTCTGGCTTCCAACAACATCAGGAGATTTATTTATTTGCTTGTCCTACAGGGTACACAGCATAGTTTCAGAAGTGCAATGCCCATTACCACTACCGACAGCAAACCAACTGAGCACGATTTTGGATTTTTTTTTTTTCTTTTTGCAACTCATTTTGTCTTTAGGCTGATAGTATATGCTCAATGTACTAGGTCCAAAAACTACTTGGATTAACTTTTTTCACTCTTCTGTGTGTTTGTTATACAGTTAGGTTCAAAACTGGGTTGATTTTAAACTGCCTTTACTAATAGAAAATATTGAGGGAGATAATTACTGTAATCTCATTATAACAAGCTTCTGTTTCGTCATACTAATCAGTAAAGAAACATCTCATTTTTAATAGGTTGTATTTTCCTGGGAAAATTAAAAATCATTTTTATTACTACATATTTATAGTTTTAACAAGTTAGCTCATTAGTGTAAATTGCTGTTTGCTTAAAATATTTTTTCCAATTTTGTTTCTCTGGTTTGAAGATAATTATGTGTGTTGAATAAATGACCATTTAGCATCAGTAAAAAGAAAGGCCAAATAAAACTTAAAACAAACAATTATGTTCCTTAGATTTTAGCATTAATAAATGCTACTAATCAATTTTTTAATTTTGTTAACCTTAAAATCTTTTTTTTTAAGTTTATTTATTTTTGAGAGAGAGAGAGAGTACATGTACACATTACTAGTGGGGAAGGGGCAGAGAGAGAGGGAGAGAGAAATCCCAAGCAGAGGATTTGAGCAGGGCTCAAACCCATGAACCGTGAGATCATGACCTGAGCCAAGGTTGGACAATTAACCAACTGAGCCATCCAGGTGTCCCAACTTTAAAGTCTTCTGATGGAGTGTATTAGAAACTACTTTATAATATGAACTATAATGTGGTATCCTGGATTGGATCCTGCAATGGGAAAAGGAACAACTAGTGAAAATTCTAATAATGTGGAATTCAGTTCATAGAAATGTACCAATGTTAGTTTTCTAATTACATCAAATGTGCCATGGTGGTGTGTGGTGTAAGATGTTAACAGCTGGGGAAACTGGATGAGGGTACATGGGAACTTTTCTGTAAACCTAAAGTTATCTCATAGTCAGAAGTTCATTTGAAAAGTTATTTTGTAATAATTGAATATTTGAAAATGTATTATCCTTCATTTCAAAGAGTCATGAGACCTTGTTATCCTAGTGTCATCAGTGACAATTTTGGTAAGTCACTCTTTCTAATTTCAGTTTCTTGTTGGAGAAAGTAAGTGGAGGGCTTATATGTTCGGGGTCATTTGGTCTTGAGTTTGTTTAATAACTTCCAGTCCTACCACCCTCCAAATGGCATCGGCCATGCGCTGATAGTCTCTGGGTGTGTGGTGATGTGGGGAAGCTATCTGAAGGTAGGCTCGAGGTTTGCCCAGGAGTTTGGGCATAGATGTGCACATGTTTTATCTGGCAGCCCTATTTTGGAGGGAGGCAGTGAAGCAGGTGTTAGGTCCATTTTAGAGATTGGGATGCCAAGGCCCAGAGAAGATAATCACCTTGCCTGGTGGCATCCCTTGACTTTTAAGTAGAAGAAGCAGAAACTGGAAACCGAAGATTGTTCTCTTGAGTCAGGTGCTCTGCCTTTTGCACCACGAGTCCAAAACAAGAAGAAAGAGCTGCATGGCAATGGTGGACTGAGTGGAGATAGATGTACCATCTGGTGCCCACCTGCGAAGGAGGAGGCATCTTGTCGTTCATGGCTTCCGGCTCCACCAACTTCTTGGGTGGATACTGATGGTGTCCCAGCTCTTTGGACCTGGCTGAGCGATTCCAGGAGTTAGTGTTTTAGCAGCCTCTTCCGGTGACCTCACCACCCTCTGATTGCGATCAGACAAACATGGACATTTTAAGAAGTTTGGAAGTCTTGGTAATAATCTTACCTGTCACCTCCTGTGGATTTTGAACCATATGGCTATATTATCTTTTAAGAAGCATTAATAAAAGTTAACAATCAGAGCAAGGTATTTTAAAGGTTTCATATAACTAAATGTAAAAATGGCAATACTTGTAAAACCCAGAAAGTAACCCTAAAAATGGTTAGGACACACAATAAAACAATGTTACAAAAATTCTATCTAGTTCCTGTTGTGTGTTTCTCCTTCATAATCGCAGGGTGAGGTGTGATGCCCTTTTTATAGAAAGCGGTACTCATATCTCCCTTATTTTACAGATGAAGAGACAGCTTGGAAGAGTAAGTGACTTGCGCCCAGTCACACAGCTAGTAAGTGGCGGAGCCAGTGTTTGAAGCCTGGGCAAGCTAGAGCTCCCGCTCTGACATTGCACAGCTTCAGTAGGTACTTCATTACCCTCCGCTCCTTTGCCCTCTGTTCCTTCTCCTCTTTCTGCCTGGCCTTTCCTGACTTTTCAACTTGAACCTCCTTGCCTACCCGCTTTCCTTGTCTTCCTCCCGTAGGCTTGGCCACTGGTGTCACGGTGCTAACTCCCCATCTCACCTGCCCACTGTATCCTCGTGAATATCCTTCAGGCAGCTTTATGCTTGGCCTGTCAGGAACTGACAGCATTCCCTGGCCTTGGTTCTTAGCTGCTGCTACCGGTATTGTCCTTGTCGTCATCCTTATCACTACCACCATCCTCCTCCTACCCCACCCCCATTTCTGAGCATCTGCTGAGCACTAGGTGCACAATAGCTTAGTGAGCCCTAAGGATAAACCCTACTTTTATTTTTTAAATTTTATTTATTTATTTATTTATTTTTATTAGAAAAATTTTTTTATAGTTTATTTTTGAGACAGAGACAGAACATGAGCAGGGGAGGGGCAGAGAGAGAGAGGGAGACACAGAATCTGAAACAGGCACCAGGCTCTGAGCTGGCTGTCAGCACAGAGCCCAATGTGGGGCTCGAACCCATGAACCGTGAGATCATGACCTGAGCCGAAGTCAGACGCTTAACCGACTGAGCCACCCAGGTGCCCCAATGTTTGTTTATTTTTGAGAGGGAGAGAGAGAGACACACACAGAGCACAAGTGGGGGAGGGGCAGAGAGAAAGAGACACAATCTGAGGCAGGCTTCAGGCTCTGAGCTCTCCGCACATTGCCTGATGCAGGGCTCGAACTCAAGGAGCTGTGAGATCATGACCTGAGCCTAAGTCAGGAGTCTGACACTTAACCGACTGAGCCACCCAGGCGCCCCTTGAGTATTCTTTAATGAGGTTCATTAATGATAAGCTTTGTGCTTATGATAATGATAAGCTCTTATGGGGGTTCAAGCAGGTGTCAGAGCTTTGCCTCCACTGAGCTGGCCTAAGGGAAGAACTGGGGCAAATCCCTTTCTGATGCCTGGGCCTTACTGTCAGTCTACTTTTGGAGTGCCTCAAACTTAGAGGCTGCTTTCCTGCAGGAATTCTTTGGGTGTTAATATTTCCCTTCTGACTTTAATTCTTTTTTTTTGTTTGTTTTGTTTTATTTATTTCTAGGATAGAGAGAGAGAGAGAGAGAGACAGCATGAGCAGGGGATGGTCAGAGAGAGAGGGAGTCACAGACTGAAACAGGCTCCAGGCTCTGAGCTGGCAGTCAGCACAGAGCCCGACGCGGGGCTCGAACCCACGAACTGCGAGATCATGACCTAAGCGAAAGTCGGACACTTAACCGACTAAGCCACCCAGGCGCCCCTCCCTTCTGACTTTAAAATCTCTCCATGTCTTATCTGTGTTGGTGAGGGTTAGGTACAACCCATTGTCCCCTCATTTTACACATAGGAAGCTGGCTCCAGGAGGGATATGAAGAGACCTCATCTTGTTTTCTCTAAGTGGAGATAGTAATATAACTGACCTTAGAGGATTGTTAACTGTATCCAGGGAAATAAGGTTTAGGTTGTTTGTTTAATTTTCAAGTTGTGGTTAAAAAAAACAACACATAAAATACACCATCTTAACCATTTTAAGTGTAGAGTACAGTAGTCTTAACTAAATGCACCCTGTTGTGTAACAGATCTTGAACTTTTTCATCTTGCAAAGCTGGAACTCTACCCACTGAACAACAACTTCCCTCTTCCTCCTCAACTCAGCCCCTAGCATTCTATTTTCTAAGAGTTTGACTACTTTAGAAACCTCATATTATTGGAAGCATACAGTATTTGTCTTTTTGTGATTGGTTTATTTCACTTAGCATGTCTTCAAGGTTCATCCATGTTGTGGCATGACAGCATTTCCTTTTTTAAGACAAATAATATTTGATTGTATGAATATACCACATTTTCTTTATCCATTCATCCGTGAGCCATTTAGGTTGCTTCTGCCTCTTGACTACTGTAAATAATGCTGTGATGAACATGGGCATATAAATATCTCTTTGAGATTCTGTTTTCAGTTCTTTTGGATACATGTCTAGAATTGGGATTGAGGATCATATGGTAATTCTATTTTTAATGTGGGACTCCACACTATTTTCCATGGTGACTGCACCATTTTACAACCCTACCAGTAGTGTACAAGGCTTCTAATTTCTCTGTATCCTTGCCAATGCTCGTTATTTTATTTTCTTTCTTTTTTTAATTTTTGAGAGTGAGAGAGCATGGGCATGTCCAAGTTGGGGAGAGGAATGGGGTGGGGGGAGAGAGAGAGACAGAGAGAGAGAATGAGAATGAGAGAGAATATTAAGCAGGTTTCATGCTCCACGTGGAGCCTGACATGGGGCTGGATGCAATGACCCTGGGATCATGACCTGATCTGAAATCAAGAGTTGGACACTCAACTGACTGAGCCACCCATGTATCCCTACACTTGTTATTTTCTATTTATTTATTTTGATAGTAGCCATCCTAAAGGGTATGGAGTAATACCTTGTTACAGTTTTAATTTGGATTCCCCTAATGATTAGTGATGTTCAGCATCTTATCACAATCATGTTGGCCATTTATATATTTTCTTTGGAGAAATGTCTAATTCAAGTCCTTTGACCATTTTTAAATTGGATGGTTGTGTTTTGTTGAATTGTAAGAGTTCTTTATATATGTTGGATATTAATCCGTTATCAGATACATGATTTGCAGATTTTTTTCCCCATTCTGTAAGGTTGCCTTTTTACTTTGTTATTTCTTTAAGTTTGATCAAGTTTCTTTTTGTCTACTCTTGATTTTGTTGTCTGTGCTTTGGTATCTTATCTAAGAAATCACTTCTAAATCCGATGTTGTAAAGCTTTTGTCTTGTATTTTCTTCTAAGGGTTTTATTGTTTTAGGTCCTACATTGATCCATTTTGATTTACTTTTTGTACATAGTGTTAGGTAAGAGTTTAAGTTCATTCTTTTGTATATGGATATTGTCCCAGCATTATTTGTTGAAAAGATTGTCCTTTCTTCATTGAATGATCTAGGAACCCTTGTCAAAAATCATTTGGCGATATATGTGTGGATTTATTTCAGGGCTCTTTATTCTATATCATTGGCTTAAATATCTGTGTTTATGCCAGTAGCACGCTGTTTTGATTATTGTAGTTTTGTAAGATGTTTGGAAATCAGCAAGTGTGAGGCCTTCAGCTTTATTTTTCTTCCTCAAGATTGTTTTGGCTATTTGGGGTAATTGGAGATTCCATATTAATATTAAGATAAAGATTTTTCTATCTTGGCAAAAATATCATTGGTATTTTGGTAAGGAGTGCATCGAATCTGTAGATTGCTTGGGTCATAGTGACATCTTAAGTTTTCCATTCCCTGAACAAAGGATATCTTTCCATTTTTTGTGTTCTTTTTAATTTCATCAGTGTTTTGTAGTTTTTTGTATATTGGTATTTCATCTCTTTGGGTTAAGTTTATTCCTACGTATTTTGTTCTTTTCTATATTCTTGTAAGAGGAATTGTTTTTTAATTTCCTTTTCAAGATGTTCATTGTTAGTGTATAGAAATACAACTGATTTTAGTTTGTTGATTTTTGTGTCCTATTGCTCTGTTGAATTCATTCTAACACTTTTTTTTGGTGGAATCTTTATTTTTTTTAATGTTTATTTTATTTTTGAGAAAGAGAGAGACAGAGCGTTAGTGTGGGAGAGGCAGAGAAAGAGGGAGACACAGAATCTGAAGCAGGCTCCAGGTTCTGAGCTGTTAGCACAGAGCCCGATGCAGGGCTTGAACACATGAACTGTGAGATCATGACCCGAGCTGAAGTTAAACGGTTAATCAGCCGAGCCACCCAGGCACCCCTTTGGTGGAATCTTTAGACGTAACATATAACATCGTGTCATCTGCAAACAGTAGTAATTTTACTTTTTCCTTTCCAATTTGGATGTCTTTTATTTCTTTCTTTCTTTTTTTTTTTTTTTTTTTTTCNGGATGTTTTTTTTTTTTTTTTTTTTTTTTTTTTTTTTTTTTTTTGCCTAATTGTACTAGCTAGGACTTCTAGTGCTTTGTTGAATAGAAGATTGAACTTTATGAGAAACAGCCAGATGTTTTTTTCAAAGTGGTTATGCTATCTTAACATTTCTATCAGTATTGTGTAAGAGTTCCAGTTGCTCTATAATCTCACCAACATTTTATGTTGTCAGACTTTTTAAGTTTAGCCTTTCATTTTGTGGTTCCTATTGTGGTTTTAATTGCCTTTCCCTGTGAGTGATGATGTTGAACGCTTTTTCACGTCCTTGTTAGCCATTCATGTATCTTCTTTTGAGAAGTGTCTGTTCAAATCTTTTTTTTTTAATTTTTATTTTTCAGAGAGAGAGACCGAGAGACAGAGAGAGCATGAGCAGGGGAGGGGCAGAGAGAGAGGGGGAGAGAGAGAATCCCAAGCACGCTTTGCACCCTCAGTATGGAGCCCGATGTGGGGCTCAAACTCACAAACTGTGAGATCATGACCTGACCCAAAATAATGAGTTGGACAGTTAACCAACTGAACTACCCAGGCACCCCTGCTTATCCATACCTTTAGAAGAGTCTGGGGGCGCCTGGGTGGCCCCGTCAGTTAAGTGTTTGACTTTGGCTCAGGTCTTGATCTCACGGTTTGTGGGTTCGAGCCCTGCATCAGGCTCTATGCTGACAGCTCAGTGCCTGGAGCCTCTTTCAGATTCTGTGTCTCCCTCTCTCTCCGCCCCTCCCCCACTCCTGCTCTGTCTGTCTCAAAAATGATTAAACTACAAAAGAAAAGAAAAGGATCTGTGTTTCCTAATTTAGTACTCTAGAATTCTTCTTTTTGGTATATCATTCTTTGAGCTTTGACAGATGTGGTCATGTACGTAATCTCACACTGAAGATGCAGAGCACAGTTCATCACCCCCAAATTCCCACATGCTGCCACCTTATACCTAGCACCTCTTTCTACATTGAGGTTTCCACCTGGCAACCACTGATTTTATGACAAATTTCAGTTTATAACATTGTTTTCTTTTATAGGTCATGCTTTTAGAGATGCTTTTAGCATTTTGCCTAACCCAGGTTCACAAAGATTTTATTTTTTTCTGCTAGAAGTTTTATAGTGTTAGATTTTACATGTAAATCTTTGGTCTGTTTTGAGTTAATTTCTATATCCTATGTGAGGAATGGCTCGAGGTTCCATTTTTGTTTTGTGAATGTGTTTTTCCCACCACCACTTGCTGAGAGATTCTTTTTTCCATTGAGTTGTCTTTGCACCTTTGTCAAAAATCAATTGTCCAGGGGTGCCCGGGTGGCTCAGTGGTTGAGTAACGGACTTTGTCTCAGGGCATGATCTCACAGTTTGTGAATTCAAGCCCACATTGGGTTTGCTACTATTAGCACAGAGCCTGGTTTGGATCCTCTGCCTCCCTCTCTCTTTCTGCCCCTCTCCCGCTTGCACTCCCTCGCTCTCAAAAATAAAAACATAAATGTTAAAAAAAAAATCAGTTGGCCACATTTGTGTGGGTCTATTTCTAGGCTCTGTATTCTGTTCCATTGATCTATGTATCTTTACTGAGCTTTTGATCAAATAAGTTTTAAATTTTGAAGTTTTCAGTTTTTTCTTTTATGGTTCGCTCTTTCTGTTTCTCTAAGAACGGCTGCCCCAAGGTAGTAAAGATCTTCTGCTTCATTACCAAACTTTGAACTCTGTGAAGGCAGAGACCTTGTATATCTTATTCTGCTCCTCTTGCTTGCATCTAGCACAGCACCTGGCCCCTCAGAGGCACAAGGCAGTGCTAGCACATTTGTCTTAAGGATTAAAATATAATAATATAGGGGGTGCCTGGGTGGCTCAGTCAGTTAAGCATCTAACCCTTAGTTTTGGCTTAGGTCATGATCCCAGGGTTGTGGCATCATGGGCTCTGTGCTGATAGCATAGAGCCTGCTTGGGATTCTCTCTCCTTTTCTCTGCCCCTCCCCTATCTGTGCTCCCCAGTGTGCGCGCGCTCTCTCTCTCTCTCTCTCAAAATAAAGAAACTTAAAAACAATGTAATAATGTATTGGAGGCATTTGACACACTGCCTGGCACATGCAAAATGAACATGTAAGAATCTCATTTTGCTTCAGTTGTTTCTCTCGAAATGAACTGGTTGTACTATGGTTGTCATCAAAATGTGGTGTGAGTGGTGGAAGAAACTGCCAATAAATTTTACATCAGAGGTGAGATAGCTATTATTCCTGCCCTGTCTCACCCTCTTGTCTTCATCTTATTCACAAATTTAAACCCCCACCCCCACCCCAACCTCCATAAAATATAGACTGCAGGTTGTTGTTCTTTGCTTGAAAGTGTCATTCATTTAATAGAGATGCCTTGTGACTCTGCCTGTCCTTCCTTTTTCAGCTTATCTAGTCACATTCTTTTCCATTGGGTCTCTCCCTCCTCTTCTAAGATAGCTTACTTTAAGCAGGGCCTTCTTCCCCAAACATCTACCTCCGGAAGCCGGAGGACAAGGCAAGGCAGGTGGACCAGTGTCCCAGTTGGGTGGATAGAAAATAGTAAGTCACTTCATCTCCTGGATGTAGAAAATGCTTGCAACTTATAAAAGATAAATATTGAAGTTTGTCACTGTACTGATGTGGTGTTCTCTGGCATCAACCTTGTGACGCCTTGGCTGATAGGAAAAAGCGGCTTCCCCTTTGTTTGGCAGCCCTTCTCCTGTTGGCTCTCACGGGAGAGCTGGGTCACCTGCCTGCCCCTGCCAGAAGGAGCAGGGGGTGGCCTAGCTCAGATTCGGCAGTCAGATGAGTCTCTCCTCTCCGTGGAGGGCTGACTGAGGGTGATTATCCGTGATTCGCCTTCTGCCCCAGGGCTATTTGCAAATGGGTTTGGTGGTCACCTATCTAGGGAGCTACTGGCATTTGGGAAGGCATATCATAGAATTTTGGTTGTATTTCAAAACCACAATATTTTGATATATGTCCAGCCCTGCACAGGTCCCTCTGCAGCAATCAGACATTCCTTGTCCCTGGGGGTTTGTATTGCCGACCTCCATGGAGGCACTGCGTTTCATAAGTCTGTGTTTTCTGTCTTCACAAAGAGAAAATGGGTCAGAATCAGCAAGTTTGGGCCCAGCCCTCTGAGGAGGGATGGGTTAGCCATGCCCCAAATCAGAATGCAGGGCGTCCTATTTGGGATGGCTGTGATGCCCCACCTGGTTCCTGACTCCCTCTTAACCAAGTTGGCTTTGAGATAGAGATCTTCATGAAAGAGCTAGAGCCAGGTTTCTGGTTCCTGTTCTGCTGCTGTCAACTTACCATAGGACATGGAGCCAGGCAGGTCAGCCCTTTTGTGAAGTGAGCTGAGCAGATCAGATGGGTTTTCCAATAAATATAGCAGTCTCTGGCCTTCCTAATTTAAATTTTACTAGTAAAACTTCCTTACTGTAGTTTTCGCAAGCCACACACATCCCACTCCCTCTTGGACACTAGGCCGTTGTGTGTGAGAATCACAGGGTCAGCTGGTCTCTGAGCTCCTTGGAGTGTGACATTCACATGCTTGTCCTTCCTGCTCCAACCCTAATGCCTGCCAGAGCCGAGGGGTGCCCAGGCCTCCCATTAACAGCAGCCTTACCTGGGCTTTGGTGCTGAGCCCAGCGGCAGGCTGTGTTGTGCAAAGCCCCTCATCCCAGCTTCCTGTTCACAGCCTCCCTGTCCCCAGTTGAGGCCCTCCGAGAGCCTTTGCCTCTTGAGAGGGCTTCAGAATCGTTCCAAAGGGTGGGATACATGAAACTTCAGCAACCAAGAACTGCTGCATTGTGCCAGGAAGCAGGGAGGTTACGGGCGAGCTCTCTGGGGCCATGAAGGATCAGCCACTTCGAGGGCCAATGGGGTTGCAGGGGGTTCGGTAGGAACTGCTGAGCCAGGGATCCCAAGTACCTGAATGGGGAGGGGTCGTTGGAGGAAGGCTAGACGTGGCCTTTTGCCTCACAAAAGGGCAAATGGTATTTAGAACTCTGTAGAGAAGGCAAGGAGTGTGTAGTATGATCACAGTTTATTCTAGAATGATCTCTTGGGGACCGTTCTGACTGCCTGCTAATGCTGTCCTCATCTCCTAGATCTGCCCTCCCAGATGCATTTTCTGTCCTGCTGCTAATCAGTGTTCTGATGAAGGTCCCCACTGTTTGCAGTGTTCATTCCTGGAGCCATAGTGCATCCCATGAAGCCAGCTTGCCCTGAAGTACTTTTTGGTCTTAATCTCCTGCTGGGCCCCAGCCAAGCAGAGAGCTCCTTTCCTGCTTTGGTAGCACCTGTCCAGGCTGCGCCCTTGGCCTGTAGGCCTTCCCCATGGTCTCTGGCGGTTCACATGGCTGCCCATCCTGAGGTCTCATTGAAGCCCTTTATTCTTCCCCTCTTACCTCAGGACACAGGTGACTCTTCTTCAGAAGGCCTTCTGAAGGAGTGGCCTGTGTTTTGTATTTTTAGTGATCTTTGTTGTCGACAGTAGTCTCTGTCCCCTCCTGAAGGTGTACAGAGCAGACATGCCTGGCCCAAGTTCCAGCCAGGGAACCAAATTCCTGATGTGGTGCTGGACAGGACCCAGTGTCCCAGGGGAACCGTTCTCCTAGAGCTGTCCTGTCACTTGCATGGCAGGGCCCAGCCGGTCCTTATTTTCAGATCCTCTTCCCTCTGCCGCTGATGTATAGTGTGGTGCTAGCTAAATACCTCTGTCTTGTCTTGCCCTGGGTAAGGGGTGGAATGAGACCCAGGGGACAGCCCCTCTGGAATCAGCTGTTGCTTTTTCCAGGGAAGAATGGCGGAGCGATCTGACGGAGGCCACACTCCCACCTGGGGGGGGGGAGGGGCTGCTAGGACACTGGGGCCTCCTGGTCCCCTGGCAGGCACTCCGGGGTGGGGGTGGGGGGCTGCGTCTGAGGATGCCCTTCCGCTCTGTGCAGATCACTGGAGCAGGCTGTGGGCAGTGGGAGGAGATGGATGGAATTCTCTCCTGCATTTCCTGGCTGGAAATTTTTGATTTCCTGAGCCACACGGCTGTGGACATGTGTGCTTCCGTTGTACCCAGTCTTCCTCTGTTTCTCTGTGGGCAGATGTTGAGGAGAAATCAATTCCAAACAATTAAAGCCGCATACTAAATTTCACACAGTAATTTGAGACAGCTCAGCTTACATAATTTAAAATGAGGCCAAGGCTTGCTGACAAAGAAGAAATTGAATCCAGAGAAAGAATCTATATTGTGGAGGCTTCTAAATTTCTACGGGGCATGAATCCTGTAATTCCCAAATGTTACATACTTTAAATAAAGCAGTAGCTCTCCCAGTGTGGCCAGGAGTCTCTGGGGACTCTGCGAGGTCAAAATCATTTTCATAATAATAGCAAGATGTCATTGCCTCTTTGACCAGTGTGCAGTGGCTTTTCCAGAGGCCACTTGACGTGATTGATGGCTAATGGGTCACGNCGAGCCTCTGTGCTGACAGCTCAGAGCCTGGAGCCTGCTTCGGATTCTGTGTGTCCCTCTCTCTGCTCTCCCCCACTCGTGCTTGCTTGCTCTTTCTCAAAAATAAACATTAAAATATTTTTTTAAATATGAGTGGAATCATAGAGAGTTTAGCCTTTTGTGTGTGGCTTGTTTTGCTGAGCATAGTGTCCTCCAAGTTCATCCATGGTGTCAGGATTTCCATCTTTTTTATGACCTGATAATATTCCATTGAATAGATCTACTACAGCTTGTTTATCCATTCATCTGTTGGTAAAATCTTGGGTTGTCTTGGCTATTGTGAGTAATGCTGCTGTGAGCATCAGTGTATGTCAGTGTCTGTCTCCCTGCCTTCGCTTCTTTTGGGGATATAGCTAGGAGTGGAATTGCTGGGTCATATGTGTTTTAACCTCTTTGAGTGTATGCTTGAGAACCTTGTGTTTACAAAATTTGTCAGTTTTGGCACAGCTGGGTGACTCAGTCGGTTGAGCGTTCAACTCCTTATCTCAGCTCAGGTCATGATTTCATGGTTCATGAGATTGAGTCCTGAATCAGGCTGTGGGCTGACAGCCCAGAGCCTGCTTGGGATTCTCTCTCTTCCTCTCTCTCTGCCCCTTCCCCACTTGCATGCACTCTCAAATAAACACAAAAAAACAAAATTTCTCAGTTTCAATTTCTGATACAGTGAACGTTGGTAGATATAACCCACATAAACTAAATGTCTTTGGGGTCCTCAGAAATTTTAAGCATTAAAGGGATTTGTGAATGAAAACTTTTGAGAACTGCTTAATGAGAAAGAAGTGTTTATTTTGGTACTGTGGCCTTGCACTTACATGGTTAAGACATTGCTTATTTTGAAAAGTGTCAACAATCCACTGGGTAGGAGGAGCTTGCCTGTGTCTCCCGTTTTACGGCCAGGAGACAGGCATTACAAGAAAAAGCTGGGGGCAGGACCTTGGCAAAAGGCAGTAGTGGGAAGAGGGGGTGACTATTTTTGAGCAACTTTAGATGTGGCAGAAATTGTGCTAGATGCTTTACAAAGGCACTTGAGAGGATATTGAAGAAGAAAAGGAGAAGGAATGTTGATCTGTAGCTAGAGTAATGCCGGTGAGACCCATCAGAATCCATGGCCACAAGCAACTGTGTGTCAGTCTCCACCATACAGAGCAAGCTCTGTCATGTCCTGGGTCTACCTGCTTTATTTACCACTCTGGCCCAGGAGAGTTGCCTGACACAAAGTGACGCTTGGTAAATATTTTTCATGTGAGTGATTCACACGTATTAAACAGTGACTCACCCGTTGGATTGCTGTCTGAAGAGCCCGTGCACTACAGGTGAATCAGGAAGGGAGAGAACCTTCCCCGCAGATATGAGAGAACTGATGACACTTTGTTATCAACTTAAAGAATTGAGGAAGAAGATCTTTGACATTTAGTGAATGTCCCACAGAGCTGAGTGTTGGGTATTGGGTGGAGGGTAAAGATTTATCCCTACACATACACTCTAGGACAGGGTTGGGCAAAAACTCTGTAGCTGGCTGCCCTTTTTTTTTTTTTTAATGTTTATTTATTTTTGAGAGTGAGACACACACACACACACACACACACACACACACAGAGCACAAGCAGGGGAGGGACAGAGAGAGAGGGAGACATAGAATCCAAAGCAGACTCTAGGCGCTGAGCTCCGAGCTGTCAGCACAGAGCCCAATGCAAGGCTTGAACTCCTGAACCACGAGATCATGACCTGAGCCGAAGTCGGATGCTTAACTGACTGAGCCACGCAGGTGCCCCTGTAGCTGACTGCTGTTTTTAAAAAAAACCTGTTTCCGCGTGTATCAATGATTCATTCCTTTTTATTGCTGAGTAAGTAGTCTGCTTTGTGGCGATACTGGAATTTGTTTATTCACTTATTTTGGACATTTGGGTTTCCAGCTTTTGGCTATTACAAATAAAATTACTCTTAAAAGTTTTTTTTAATGTTTAATTTTGAGAGAGAGAGACAGAGTGCAAATGAGGGAGGGGAAGAAGGGAAGGGAGACAGAATTTGAAGCAGGCTCCAGGCTCTGAGTTGTCAGCACAGAGCCTGACATGGGACTTGAACTCATGAACCATGAGATCATGACCCGAGTCGAAGTTGGAAACTTAACTGACTGAGCCACCTAGGCATCCCTGTCAAATTGTTTTCCAAAGTAGTTGTACAATTTTGCATTGCCATTAGCAATTTAGCAGGGTTCCAGTTACTTCACATACTTGCCAACACTTGGTATCGTCATTCTTTTTAATTTTAGCTATTTTAATAAGTATGTAATGGTATCTCATTAGGTTTTAATTTGTATTTCCTTAATGACTAATGATGAGCATCTTTTATGTGCTTATTTACCATCTGTGTGCCTTCTTCGGTTAAATACCCTTTAAAATATTTTGCAACTTTGCAATTGTGTGGGTTTTCTTATTAGTGAAATTTGAGAGCTCTTTATATATTCTGGATACAAGCCCGTATCAGATACTTGATTTACATATGTTTTCTCACAGTATGTGAGTGACTTGTCTTTTCATTCTCTTAACAGTGTTTTTGAAGAAGAAAAGTCGTCAGTTTTGGTGAAGTCCAATATATCAACTTTATCTTTTAGGGATTGTTTTTTGGCTTCGTGTATTGAAGAAATCTTGGCCGAACCCCAGGTCACAAAAGATTTTTCCGATGTTTTCATATCAAGGTTTTATGGGTTTACATCTGTAATCTATTTTGAGTTAATTTTTGGTACAAGGAATGGATCAGAATTCCTTCATTCTTCCTTCTTTATTTATTATTTTTTTTTAATGTTTTATTTATTTCTAGGAGAGAGAGAGAGACAGCGTGAGCAGGGGAGGGTCAGAGAGAGAGGGAGTCACAGACTGAAACAGGCTCCAGGCTCTGAGCTGGCAGTCAGCACAGAGCCCGACGCGGGGCTCGAACCCACGAACCGCGAGATCATGACCCAAGCGAAAGTCGGACGCTCAACCGACTAAGCCACCCAGGCGCCCCTCCTTCTTTATTTTTTGATGGATATCCAGTTAGTTTTTCCAGGACCATTTGTTGAAAGGACTGTTCCTTCCCTAGGGAATTGCCTTGGTACTATACCTTGGTTGTAAATCTCTTGTCCACATATGTGGGCCTATTTCTGTACTCTGTTTTGGTTCCATTGATCTTAATGACTGTCTTTGATGCTCATGGCATAGTGTCTTGGTTACTGTACCTTTACAATAAGTCTTGGAATCAAATAGTGTAAGTCCTCCAACTTTGTTCTTCCTTCTCAAAATTGTCTTAGCTATTTTAAGTCCTTTGCATTTTCATATGAATTTTAAACTGATAAGAACAGATACTATACTTGATCTTAGCCAAAAGGCTGAGAAGCAATTTCATATGAATTTTAGAGTCAGTTTGTCAATTTTTAGAAAAAGGCCTGCTGGATATTGATTTGGATTGTGTTGAATCTGTAGATGAATGTCGGGGGAATAGGTATCTTAACAACGTTAGGTCTCTTGGTCCATGAATACTTCGTATGTCCCCATGGGTTAAGTATTTAAAAAATTTCTCTTGGGGCGCCTGGGTGGCTTAGTCGGTTAAGTGTCTGACTTTTGCTTAGGTCATGATCTCACGGTTCGTGGGTTCGAGCCCCACGTTAGGCTCTGTGCTGACTGCCAGCTCAGAGCCTGGAGCCTGTTTCAGTCTGTGACTCCCTCTCTCTCTGACCCTCCCCTGTTCACGCTATCTCTCTCTCTCTCTCTCTCTCTCTCTCTCCTAGAAATAAATAAAACATTTAAAAAGTAAAAAATAAAAAAAATAAAAAAAAATAAAAAATTTCTCTTAGCAATATTCTGTAATTTCCAACATATAGATAGGACTTGTACATCTGTCATTAGAATTATCCCTAAGTATTTCCTGGTTTTTGTTTTGTTTTTTTGATGCTGTCATTAAGGTAATTTTAAATACTTTAATTTCTGGAATAGTTTGTATAGATTGGTCTTATTTCTTCCTTAAGTCTGTGGTAGAATTTTCCAGTGAAGCCATCTGGGCCTGGAATTTTCTTTGGGTGAAGATTTTAATTAAAAGTTCATTTCTTATGTGCTATAAGGTAATTCCGGTTATTGATTTCTTTTTTGACTAAGTTTGGTGGTTTGTGCCTTTTAAGGAATTTGTTCATTTCATCTAAATTATCAAACTTACTGATACAGAATTGTTGGTACTATTGCCTTATTATTATTCTCTCATTCCTTTTTATACTTTTTAATATTTCTGGAATTGTAGTCATGACACCTTTCTTCTGATAGTGGTATTTTGTGTTCTTAATTTTTTTCCTGGTTAGTCAGACTAGAGGTTTATTAATGGTGTTAATTTTCTAAAAACACAGCTTTTGTTTTCATTATTTTATCTAATATTCTGTCCACTCCAATCTTCATTATTCCTTTTCTATTTACTCTGGGTTTCATTTGCTTTGCTTTTGCCAATTTCTTAAGAAGCTGGGGATACTGATTTGAGACTTTTTTCCTTTTCTGATAAGAGTTTAATGCAGTACATTTGCCTCTGAGAACTGTTTTAGTTGCATTCCACAAATTTTCATCTATTTAAAATGTTTATTTCCCTTTTTATTTCTTCTTTGACCCATAGGCTATTTAGAAGTGTGTCAGTTGTTTCCATATGGTTGAGGGATTTTCTAGATATCTCTCTGCTGTTGATTTGTAATTTAATTCAGTTGTGGTCAAACAGCATACCTATGAATCATTATAATGCTTTTGAATTGTTATAATAAATTTTTTGGCAACTTGTTTTATGGCCCATAATATTATCTATTATGGTAAATGTTATACATGCTTATGGAAAGAAAGTGTATTCTGTTGTCATTGGCTGGAGAGTTCTGTAATGTTGGTTAGTGTTGTTCAGGTTGTCTGTATCCTTGAGAATTTCTTGTCTGCTTCCTCCATCAGTTATTGAGAGGGGATGGAAAACTGGTTGTGAAGCTGTCTTTTAGTTACAGTGGTTGTCCCTTCATATTTTAAAGCTCTGCTATAGATGCATACACATTTAGGATTATTTTGTCTTTTGTCATTATTTAATGACCTTTATGCATGGTAATATTATTTGCTCTGAAGTCTACTTTGTGTGATATTAATTTGGCTATTCCAGCTTTCTTTTGATCAGTGTTAGCATGGTATATCTTTTTCCATTCTTTAGTTTTCCCCATCTGTATTCTTATATAAAGTGGGTTTCATTTAGTCAATATGTAATGGGGTCTTGTGGGTTTGTTTCTTAACCTTAACTGGGGTGTTTGGATCACCTCATCTGTTTGATTAGGCAAAATTAATTAAAATCTGTCACTTTGTTATTTATTTTTTATTTGTACCACTTGTTTCCTTTTCTCTTTCCTTCTGCCTTCTTTTGGATTGAGTGTTTTTATTCGGTTTTGTCATCTTCATTGGCTTATTTGTTAAACCTCTTGTGAAGGTTTAGTGGTATCACCTTTAACTTTCTGCAGTTGACCTTCATGTGACATGACTTTTCCTGTAGTGTAAGCCTTGAAATGGTGTGCTTCTGCTTTTCCCTTCCCAGCTTTTGTGTTGTTGTTGTCAAAGTTCTACTTCCATTTTTGCTTTAAGTAATTCTAAGATGACTCACTGCTTTGTTTTCAGAACTTAAAAATGTTGCTCCACTGCCTTCAAGCATGTAAAGTTTCTAATGAGAAATCTGCTATCATCTTTGTTTTCCTATGCAGACCATGTCTTTTTCCTCTGGTTACTCTCTTTCTTTTTAATATTTTATTTAGTTTTGAGAGCGAGAGCATGAGCAGGGGAGGGGTAGAGAGGAAGGGGGACAGAGGATCCAAAGTGGGCTCCACAGTGACACCAGTGAGCCCAAAGTGGGGCTTGAACTCATGAACTGTGAGGTTGTGACCTGAACCGAAGTTGGTGTTTCAACTCACTGAGCTACCCAGGTACCCCCCCTGACTATTCTTTTTTAATATTTTTTTATTTGAGAGAGACAGTGTGCGAGTGCAGGCAGAGAGAAAGAGAGAATTTTTTTTTAATGTTTATTTATTTTTGAGAGAGCATGCACAAGCAAGGGGAGGGGTAGAGGATCCAAAGTAGGCTAGATGCTGAGAGTGAGAGCCTGAAGTGGGGCTTGAAGTCACAAACCGTGCAGTCATGACCTGAGCCGAAGTTGGACTAAGCCACTCAGGCACCCCGAAAGAGAATTTTTTTTTTTTTTTTTTGAAAGAGAATATTTTAAGCAGCCTTCAGTGCTCCCTACGGGATCACGCTCACCACCCTGGGATTGCGACCTGAGCTGAACATTCAAGAATTGGACACTTAATCAACTGAGCCACCTAGGCATCTCTCTCTGGCTACTCAAGATTTTCTCTTTATCACTGGTTTTAAGCAATTTAATCATGATTTGGCTTGGCGTATTCTTCTTTCTACTTCTTATGTTTAGGGTTCACTGAGTGACTTGGACTTACGGGTTTTCATCACATTGGGAAGTTTTTTGCGATTGTTTCTTCAAATATTTTTTCTGTCATTCCTCTCCCAACCCCCATCCATGTGTCTCAGAGCTCACAGTTCTTTTTTTCCACCTTTTTTCTCCTGTGTTTTATTTATTTATTTATTTATTTAGTTAGTTAGTTAGTTATTTTAAAGACTCTCAAGCAGTTCTTGTTAAGTTTTATTTTATTTTTTAAAAATAGTTTATTTTAAATTGGTTTCCATATAACACCTCATGCTTATCCCCACAAGTGCCCTCCTCCATGCCCATCATCCCCCTTTCGCTCCCCACCACCCCCATCAGCCCTCAGTTTGTTCTCAGCATTCAAGAGTCTCTCATGGTTTGCCTCCCTCCCTCTCCCCCACTGTTTTTCCCCTTCTTCTCACTCATGGTCCTCTGTTAAGTTCCTCCTAATCCTCCTATACGTGCAAACATATGATATTTGTCCTTCTCTGCCTGACTTATTTCGCTCAGCGTAACACCCTCAAGTTCCATCCACTTTGCTTCAGATGGCCAGATTTCATTCTTTCTCATTGCCATGTAGTATTCCATTGTGTCGATAAACTGCATCTTCTTGATCCATTCATCAGTTGATGGACACTTAGGCTCTTTCCATGTTTTGGCTATTGTTGAGAGTGCTGCTATGATCATTGGGGTACATGTGCCCCTATAGGCATCAGCACCCCTGTATCTCTTGGGTAAATTCCTAGCAGTGCTATTGCTGGATTATAGGGGAGTTCTATTGTTAATTTTTTGAGGAACCTCCACACTGTTTTCCAGAGGGGCTGTACCAGTTTACATTCCCATCAGCAGTGTGGGAGGGTGCCCACTTCTCCAAATCCAAGCCAGCATCTAGAGTCCTCTGATTTGCTCATTTTAGCCACTCTGACCAGCGTGAGGTGGTATCTCAGTGTGGTTTTGATTTGTATTTCCCTGATGAGGAGGGATGCTGAGCATCATTTCATGTGTCTGTTGGCCATCTGGATGTCCTCTTTGGTTTTCTCCGGTGTTTTAATTTAGAGTTTTTATTGTTGTCTTCAAGTCACTCATCTGTTCTCTGTAAAACTAAATCTGTTTGTCCTAGGGCTTATAGTTTTCATCTCTAGGCAGTGGGCTTGCTTCTTTCTTAAACTCTTCCATATCTACTTAATGTGTTTGATTTTTCTTCTAGCTTCTTGAGCATTTGTGACACAGTTATAACTTTAATGTCCTTGTCTGCTCTCTCACTTGTACCATTTCTGAGTCAGTTTGATTGAATTTTTTTCAATTTTTCATAATTTCCTGTTTCTTTGTATGTCTGGTAATTTAAAAAAAATTTTTTTAATGTTTTATTTATTTCTGAGAGAGAGACAGCATGAGCATGGGAGGGTCAGAGGGAGAGGGAGACACAGAATCAGAAACAGTCTCCAGGCTCTGAGCTAGCTGTCAGCACAGAGCCTGACACGAGGCTCGAACCCACGAACCACGAGATCATGACCTGAGTGGAAGTCGGACACCCAACCGACTGAGCCACCCAGGCGCCCCGTGTCTGGTAATTAAAAAAAAAAAATTTTTTTTTAATGTTTTATTTATTTCTAGGAGAGAGAGAGAGACAGCGTGAGCAGGGGAGGGTCAGAGAGAGAGGGAGTCACAGACTCTGAAACAGGCTCCAGGCTCTGAGCTGGCAGTCAGCACAGAGCCCGACGCTGGGCTCGACCCCATGAACTGCGAGATCATGACCCAAGCGAAAGTCGGACGCTTAACCGACTAAGCCACCCAGGCGCCCCTGTCTGGTAATTTTTTATTGAATGCCACACTTGGTGAATTTTACCTTTTTTGGTTGTTGTGTATTTTTGCATTCCTATAAGTATTCTTGAGCTTTGTTCTAGGATGTTACTTGGAAACAACTTGATCCTTTCAGCTCTTGCTTTTAATCATTGTTAGGCTGCTTTTAGTCTGGAGTTAATTTTTCTCCACTAATGAGACAGGACTCTTCTGAGTGAAGTTACTCAATACCCCACAGGTTTTCCAGTCTGGCTCCTAAGAACATGTGCTGTTTGTGGTCCTGCTGAACTTCAGTTACTGTTTCCCTGTTATTCTATAGGGTAGTTTTCTCCCCCGCCTGGGGTAGTTTCCTCATGCCACACACTGATCAGTACTCTACTTCATTCCCTGAGGGGAATGAATTTTAAAAAAAATTTTAATTTTTTTTTTAGTGTTTATTTATTTTAGAGAAAGAGACAGACCGTGAGCAGAGGAGGGGCAGAGAGAAATGGAAACACAGAATCTGAAGCAGGCTCCAGGCTCTGAGCTTTCGGCACAGAGCCAGATGCAGGGCTCGAACTTACTAGCTGTGAGATCATGACCTGAGCCAAAGTCAGACACTTAACCAACTGAGCCACCCGGGCGCCCCTAGATCTGTGGAGTCGTAACATCTCTCCAGGACTCTTTGGAGCTGTCCCATGATTGCTGCCTGCCTTGCTTTCCCCAGTTATTAGCTGCATCCATTCACCTCCAAGAGTCTTCTGCACCCCACCCCCACCCCCCCAGAACTCCTCATCTGGCTTTGTGGTCTGGAAATGTTCTTGAGGCAGTAAGGCTCACCTCATGTTTCCTGGCTCAGGGTCAGGGACACTATCCTTTGTTGTTTGATGTCAGTGTCTGGAGAACTGGTATTTTCTTACATGTTGTCCTTTCCCCCTCTAGTTGTTTCAAGTGGATAATTATGCCTATAACTCCATCTTGGCTGAAAGCCATTACAAAATATACACCATTGTGACTATTTTGTTAGTGTTATATATTTAACAAAGATTTCCTTATGGTTAGATGGACTGATTTACCACAGTGTGTATGGTAGGCAGAGAGAAGTGAACGCTGGATTCCCAATTCCCGTCTTTGGCCCGTCTTCCATCCCCACCTCAGAGTGGAAGACTCTCAGATGTATTCCTGACCCTGGTGGGGATGTGGGTTGTCCCTCTTTGCAGAGCACTCCAAAGAGGCTCCCCTGAACATACTGACACTGTGGCACACAGTGCCCAATATAGCTCTCTGGGGGTAGTGGTGAGGGGAGGGGTCAGGCCTAGCGTCGGTGTCCTACCTAATTTGGTGGGTTCATCTTCCTTGGTTAATTAGAGTGATGATTGGCTCTTGTTACTTAGGGCAGTGGTGGAATGGGACTCAGGAGTGGGAATAGTTCCTCGTTCTTCCTGGATTTCAATGGAATGATTTCAGGACAAGGAAGACCACAGAGGGAGCAGATATAGCCATGTATTGTTGTTCATAAGTGAGCTTTGTTTCTTCTTCCTGTGTCACCAGGTTGGTGTGCAAGACCTCATCCCTCACACCTCAGTGCTTTTCCTTGATTTTAGCTTTGTACATGAGCAGCTGTCACCTCATTTCACAGGTCTGGTTTGAAGGACCAGAGAGTAAATATTTTTGCCTTTGCAGGTCATTTAGTCTCTCTTAGTCATTAGTCACAACTCTGCTGTTGTAGCTCAACAGCAGCCACAGACAATACATATTTGTGGCTGTGTTTCAATAAAACGTTATTTATTTAAAAAACAAGTGGGAAGGGCAGGAGTTGGCTTGTGAGCTGTAATTTGCCGACCCTGCCTGAGCTCAAGCCCTTACTTTGCTGAAATATTTAATATTTTTTGTGTGGTACCCCTATTATAATTAAATTATTGCTAGTTCTACCTTGCTTAAAACACAGGTATTGTCATGTTACTTAACTGACTAAATAACCTATGGCTCTCTACAGTGTTCTTAGTAAAGGTCAGAGTCTCCACAGTCTGACCCCTTTTATATTTCTGATCGTATCACCAGTGATTCCCCATTTGTCAGCTCACACAGTCTATTTGGCATATTTTCATGCCCTGTGATAGTTCCGTAAGTCTTAACTTTTCCTGGGATGCTCTTTTCCTACATCAGATATGTCTACTGAAATGGTCAACCTACCTTGGGGACTCTGTTTACATCCACCTTCTTTAAGGATTCCAGAGCCCCTCAGATGCAGGCAGTGTCTCCTTCCTTCATGTTTGAGCACTCCTTTGGTGCTCCCTACTGATTTGCTCTTTGTCAGAATCCTGTGTGTGTGTGTGTGTTCTCCCTGTTGACCCAGAATCCCGCAGGAGGTGAGAGGTCTGTGCCCTCTTGTGACCTCTGTAGTCTAGTTCAGAGCCTGACTTGGAGCAGAAAAGTGTCAAGTGTGTATTTGAGGGGGTGCGTAGAGATCGATGTCTTGGAGGTGCATTGCTCTGGGGACTTGTGTCGGGCACAGCTCTTGGCTCCTCCTTGGGGCACGCGTGCAGGCCCCTGAGGAGACAGGCTGTGGGCAGGCTGCCTGTGTCGGGCCCACGCTCATGGGTCCGGGCCTTGGCAGGACAGGGTGGTGGCAGACCTGGCTGTCACAGATCTCCACTGCTGCTGCCGCTTCCTCAATGGCCTCTTGCCCTTTGGTTCCACAGAGCTGCGGTGCAACCCAGGGCAGTTTGCCTGTCGCAGTGGCGCCATCCAGTGCATCCCCCTCCCCTGGCAGTGTGACGGCTGGGTGACTTGTGAGGATGAGAGCGACGAAGCCGACTGTCCAGGTGAGTGTGTCAGATAGGCGGACGCCTGTTGCCCCACCTCTCCATGACAGCTGTGTGATTGTGTTTCTCTGAGAGGTAGGGGATGGTGTCCCTTGCAGCCTGTGCTGTCTCCACTCACTGGAAGGTTATGTTGAGCCGACCCTCTCCTCTCACTCTTTCTTGCTTTTTAAAAAAAAATTTTTTTAATGTTAATTTTGAGAGAGAGAGGGAGAGCATGAATAGGGGAGGGGCAGAGAGAGGGAGACAGAATCTGAAGCAGGCTGTAGGCTCTGAGCTGTCAGCACAGAGCCTGATGCAGGGCTCGAACCCATGAACAGCAAGATCATGACTTGAGCCGAAGTTAGATGCTTAACTGACTGAGCCACTGAGGCACCCCCTTTCTCTTGTTTTTAAAAATAGATGCCCCACACGGGGCATCCAAGAACTTGCAAGATGACAGGGTTGGGGCTGGGGTGAGGCAAGAGGGGTGCCAAGGATGCCACATTTCAGAAGGCAGTGCTGGCCCCAAGAGCAGTGCCCCTGAAGTGTGCTGCCCTCTTGCCTCCCCTGTGCCTGGCTCTGGAGGTGGGTGCCTTTTGAGACCTGGCTCAAATCCTGAGGGTCATTTGGACTGGCCTTGGCTCTGCCAACCCATCCTCCTCACACAGTCCCTAGTAATCTTTCACTTGGGGGTTTTCTCTTGGGGGTGTATGAGCTCCTGAAGATCTATGCAAATGCCACAGAAAGTCTAAATTGTTGCTTCTCCGCTTGCTTTTTGTCCCAGCACCTTCAGGGAGCCTAACACACCCATGAGTAATGGTGTTTGCTACATCTCTGGTTCTCTTGGGGGTGGGAGGTGGTAGTGTCTTTCATCTACTCATGAGTGTATGTGGGGGAGACACAAATGCACACACACACACACACACACACACACACACACACACACACATACTTGCTTAAGACCTAGGTGGTACCGATAAAGCCCCTAAGAAGAGGCTGTGTCTTATTTTAGCTTGAGAATCTCAGACCTAATAACTTTGGTCTGGCATTTAAACTTCTTGACAGTGTGGTTTGGTTCTATGTTGCCAACCTGATTTATTGCTCTATTCCCTTTAGTGGCTCAGCTGCTTGTGGGTAGCACTTCTTGTGTCCACCCCATGAAGAATTTTCTAGCCACATGCTTCATGCATGCCTGCTCTTTTCCTGGGATTCTCTCGTTCTGTTTTCATGTGGACAGATCCTGCCTCTCCTTCAGGGCTTGGCTCGGATGATACCACAACAAGCAGGCATCTCTGAGTCCTCCAGCTGGAGGTTGGCTTCTACTAGCACCTGCTCCTTCCCTCTGACAGCATCTAGAACCCCACTGGTAATTCTTCTTTTAATTTTTATTTATTTATTTTGAGAGAGAGAAAGAGTGCCTGCATTCGCCCGCATTAAAGCAGAGGAGGGGCAAAAAGAGAGGGAGAGAGAGAGTCTCAGGCAGACTCCATGCTCAGTGTGCAGCCCAATGCAGGGCTTGATTTCACAACTGTGACATCATGATGTGAACCAAAATCAAGAGTCAGATGCTTAACCGACTGAGCCACCCAAGAGGCCCAAACCACTGGTAATACTCACCATTACCTGTACCCATGCTTGGTCTTTCCTTCTAGACCTCTCTCAGAACAGGAATCCTGTCCTCTTTTTAAGTGTGACCTGGTCTAGAACGGAGGTCCTTTTTAACATTTGGTAAATAGAAGGAGTGTTGTAATTCCTTAGGTTAGGTACTGAAGAAAAACCAATTAGCTCCAACCAGGGAGATCCAGTAGGGTATGAAACAGGTGACATTTGAGCTGGAGACAGTTCTTTGAAGGGGGTTCTAAATAAGAAACAGAGGTAGTCTGGTCAGACTGAGTTGGCCTGAGAAGATGGCCATTGGAGGGCATTCCCCCCCTCTACCCCCCCATCATCCCTTGAACCTGTTCATTGGATTGTGCATGTCTGTGGTCAGGTGCTTGTCTTTCCAGATGAATTTGAATGGTGGCAGCTGGGGCAGAAGCTTCTGGGACAGCCCTATGTCTGGAGCCCACCTGCACCTTCCTTTGATCCCAGCCCGGAGAGCATGAACTCCTCAGTGCTTGGGATGCTGATATTCCGTGTTTGGTCGGCTGTTGAGGACCAGTGGTTGTGACTGGGAGCTTCCCCAGGTTTGACTTACGGAGTGAGACTTCATATCCAGCCTCCTAGAGAATATTGTGAACAAAGAAACAAATGATTCTTTGTTTGCTTTAAAATGGAAGCACAGCTTACTTGCTGAGGCACAGTAACTGCCCTGCTGTATAGATCCCAAAAACAGTGGTAGGCACTCTAGCTCATCTTGTTCATCTCTCCATTCGCTGTGGACTTGATAAAGGCAGGGACTAGATTTGGTTTCTCTTCTGGGTCATATGGTCTGGCACAGAGGGTCACAAGTCTGCTCAGCACAGTGTTGATTTGAGGTTTCATACGTTGCCATATGTTCTTCCCAGACAAGAGAAATAAAGCCTATCCAACAGGAGACCGGAGTTCTGAGTGGCTAACATGGTCCCGGCCCCAACCACTGAGGGCATGATGAGCATGGCACTCCCGGAAGCCTGATGGGGCCGAGGAGTGTTTGGGGGGAGATAAGAGGGCTGAGGCGCTGTCAAGCTCCAGGCTCACTTCTGGCCTTCCCTTGGGTCTGGTACTGCATCTGTCCTGTGACGTAGTGCCACACCATTGAATCCAGGTAGGGGATAAGCTTTGATTTCTATTCTTAAAGTTGAAATTCTGAGAAATGAAAATTGTCAAAATATACGAAGAATAATATAATGCTTGTTTCTCACTCCCCTAAATCAATAAGTGCTGAAATTGTGCCATATTTCTTTCTAGTTTATTTTTTTAAATTAATTTTTAAAAAACATCATGAGTATGTGAAATCCTCATTAACATTCCCCCTTACTGGAAAAAAAAGAAAGAAAGAAAAATCTTCGTGTGTGGGGAGGGGAGTGTGGACAGGGAGTTAGCTGATAACTACCTTTGCTGTGGCCTTCCTGTATATGGGGAGAGTTTAAGTAAACCTGAGCAAAGCCTTAGCCACACTTGGTCAGGTTTTTGAACTTCAGGACTTGTGGAGAGACCACACAAGATTATTTCATCGTCCTGCTGAAAGCCTGCTAAAATTTTAGTGAAAGAGTATAAGCAACATAAAACCACAGGGACAACGAAAATGGGAAAAGATGTGACAGTAGACCAGTAATTTCAGCATGTTTGGGGAAGATAGGAAACGGGTGGTATGCTGGATATAGTCTGGGCATTCAATACATGGCCTGCATTTCAGCGGCTGCAAGGCTGGGGCTATCACATTCAGACCCCACTACCACCATACTCTGGGTATCAGTTGGCCCATGAGATTCCACCATGAAGTTTGCAAGGTAGAAGGGAGGTGGGCTCCTCTTTCCTCTTGCCATGGTGTTGGTGCATGGGCTTAGCCCCAGGTGAGGAAGTGCAGCGTTTCCACCTCTTCCTCTGGCTGGCCATTGCAGGGCTGCAAAACAGCTGTGAGACTGGCAGAGCTTTTCTGTCGTTTCCTGTCCTGTGGACAGCTTCCTAACTCTGGACTACAACTCCAGAGGTGAAAGGGAAGGTTAGAGGTGGCTCACTTTTATGCACACTCCAGCCTTTTCGATTGTTCTGAAAGGACCTAATTCCCTGTATTAAACTCCTCTGTTTTTGAAATACCTAGCATGGTTTCTGTTCTTTTGACTGATTCGTATTTGATGTAAATGGGAACTAACATAAGATGCATAAAATTTTTAAATGGAGAAAAATGTACAACTTTATTAAGAGACATTAAAGAAGATTTGAATAAACAGACACAGGATTTTCTTGGCTAGGAAGACTCAATATGGTAAAGTGGCCTGTTCTTAAGCTGATCTGTGGATTCGGTGTATCTCCAAAGGGTATTTTGGGAAATGTGCCAAGTCGGTTTTAAAGTGTTTGGAAGAATAAAGTCCTAATATTGTAGGACACTTCGAAGAAGAGTAAGGTATGAACGGTTGCTTGATCAATGTCAAGACTGACTTTACTTTGGCTCAGGGAAGCACAGGTAGGCCAGAGCTGTCAGACACAGGCCCGAGAAATGGTATATGGCAGAGGTAGAGTTACGGATCAAAGGGCAGGGGATAGGCTCCTCAGTACATAGTGTGTGACACTCGGGAAAGAATGCATACACAACGTACAGAAAAATCAGTTTCAGATTATTTGAAGAACAACTTCTAGAACATAGTCTAGAATACCTTTATGACCTTGGTAGGAAAGGGTTTTTTGTTTTGTTTTGTTTTGAAGTCACAAAAAATATCAACTCTAAAGTAAAAATGACCAGTTTACCAGATTAAAATGAAGATCTTCCCTTTATCAAAAGGCACCTGTAAGGATATGAACAGATAAGCCATGGAGTGGGGGTATATTTGCAACATGTATAGCCCATAAAGGATTATATAGTCCAGCACATTTAAAGAACTCCTACCCACAGACAAAAGACACACAGGCATGTCACAGAAAAAGTAAGAACAGTGGTTAAACGTATAAAAAGATACTCAGCCTCATTAGTATTCCAAGGCTACAGTGAGATTCCAGTTTATAGCTACTTAGATTGGCAAAAATTAAGACATATGACAAAACCGAGTGTTGGAGAGGATGTGAGTGGCTTGGGGATCTTAATCTGCTGCTGTTGAGGAGGATAAATTGATGGACCTGCTTTGGGAAGCCAGCATTAACTTGCAAAGACGAACATTCTTGTATTCTTTGACCCATGATCTCCATTTGGGGGAACTCTAGAGAAATTCTGCAACACCCTTCCTACTAATAAACATCTTGGAAACAACCCAAATGTCTTTGTTCACACAATGGCATATTATGGACCAACGACAGTGAGTGAATGGTAGGTTCTTGCAGCAACATCGATGGATCTTAAAGACAGCCTATAGGTGACAAAGGCAAGTTGCCAAAAAGTATATAGAGCACAATAAAGACAAGCAAAGTGACCATTATCTTAAGTACGGCTGTATACATGCGTGGTAAACAAACAGAAAAAAGGCAAAATGGTGACACGCAAAATTCGGGCTCCTGGTTCCTCCCTGATAGAGAGAGAAAGGAATAAAACCAGGAGAAATGACCCTACAACTGATGTTTGAGTTCTTAAGTAGGGTGGGAATTGAGATGGGGGGCTCACAACTGTATTTTTAGGCTTTATATCTTAAATATGTGTTATATACATATGCTCTTTGGACTATATTAGATATTATATAGGCTTCCCCCCCCCCCCCCAAAACAACCAACA
>NW_027533081.1:1392768-1397157 GCF_008692635.1 Crocuta crocuta | reverse complement strand
GTCCCCCCCCCCCCCCAAAGAAAAGCCAATAGGAAGAGAGTGAAAATTGACTTAGCATGGCAGAAAAACTGTAGCCGTGAACCTGCTTGAGAGAGAGAGACCATTAGGAAATGAGCCAGTTTGATGAGCAGCGCTGCTGTAAGGCTTGGAGGCCCAAGATACTGAGGCCGGTGGGCACGTGGCATGGGAATGGATTGAGGGTTACTGGGATTCTCTTTCACCACTTGTCTCCCTTCTCACTCTGCATAGCTAGAGGACTCTCTTCTCCTGGCGGCAGGCATGAAGTTTATTGTCTACACCAACACTGCCCTGTATAGTAGCCAGGAGACATGTGTGGCTATTGAGCACTTGGAATGTGGCCATTTCGAACAAGGATGGACTAAAAGTATAAAGTACACTCTGAGTATCAGATTCAGTACAATAAAGTAAAACACATCATTAATACTTTTTTATATTGATTATGTGCTGAAATGATAGTATTTTGAATACATTAGGTTAAATTATTAAAGTTAATTTCATCTCGTTGAAATGTGGCTTGTGTTATATATCTATTGTACAGCACTTGGACTTAAAGTCAGAAAAATAGGACACACCAGGCCTAGCAGAGGGAAGCCATGGAGGTTGAAAACAGAGGAATTAATCTCTTTGGGGATGGGTGAGACCCTTGGCCATATATTTTCTGCCCTGCTCTTCCAGTGCCAGCAGCCAGGGCTGTTTCCCCAGGCAACAGATTAGAGGAGTCTTTCTTAGAGAAACTGGCACTTTGTGGAACAGTTAGAAGAGGTATGAACATAATAGAGGATTCCCAACTAAAAGCCTGACTCTCTCACTCTGCTCTCTGCCTTGAGGCTCACCTGAACTGCTAGTGCTTACAGAGCCTCTGATAAGCTGGGCCACCTTCCTCTCTCTTTTTTTAATGTTTATTTATTTTGTTTTTTTGTTTTTTTTAATTTCTAGGAGAGAGAGAGAGAGACAGCGTGAGCAAGGGAGGGTCAGAGAGAGAGAGGGAGTCACAGACTCTGAAACAGGCTCCAGGCTCTGAGCTGGCAGTCAGCACAGAGCCCGACGCGGGGCTCGAACCCACCAACCGTGAGATCATGACCTAAGCGAAAGTCGGACGCTTAACCGACTAAGCCACCCAGGCGCCCCAATGTTTATTTATTTTGAGAGAGAGGGATCAAGATAGAAATTGAGTAGGGTGGGGCTGAGAGAGAGAGAGAGGGAAAGAGAATCCAGCAGGCTCTGCGCTGTCAGCACAGAGCCCAGTGTGGGGCTCGATCTCATGAACCATGAGATCATGACCTGATCTGAAATCAAGAATTGGATGCTTAACCAACTGAGCCACCCAGGTGCGCCTGGACCACCTTACTCTTAGACCTGAAAGACAGCCAGTGCTTTCTAGACTCTGGAAGAAAACATCTACTGGATGTTCACTGGCTTCTGAACAAAAAGTATCCTGGACCAAAAGGGTCAGAACAAAGTGACCTGAGGTGGCTAACTCTACTGTGTGAAAAACAGTGGTCAAATGTGGGGCTTCAGAACCAAACTGCTAGGGCTGGAATCCTGCCCCCACCACTTACTGGCTGTAGTCCTTGTGGGCAAGATGGGTTTTGAACTTCATTGTCCTCATCTATAAGATGGGAAAATTAATAGTGCCAGCCTAATTGGGTTGTGGTGAGGCTTACATAACATGATACCTATAATATGCTTAGAGAAAAATGTGGCACATAATAACCTCTCATTATATATACGAAATACTTAGGAATTTAGGGAGAAAAAGCAAACTTTGAAAATATATTCTGACATCTTGCAAAACAGCAATCTAGGAAACTTCAAACCCTCATTCTCCCTCACACACACATGAAGCAAGAAACTAGAGAACAGCTAAAATAATGTTATAGAAGCTCTGGAAAAGAGAGGTCTTCAGGAACACATGGTCAAGAAAAAGCCACATTGAAATGGTAGGAAGTTTGGTGGCATTTTTACTCGCCTTTCCACCCCCGCCCCCCCTCGCCTGGCACAGGAGATCTGAAGGAAGCAACAGCCCAGTTCCAAATTCCCTGCCTCTACTGGGAATGAGCAGGGCAAACCTTACATGCAACACCTCTAGCTTGTCTGGGAACTGTCTGAGGGACTGATACCTGTTTTCTCTGAAAGGGGAGCTCAGATCTCAAGCTGTGAAAAGCTGTGGAAAGTGGCCAGCAATGCTTGTGAAAGCTGCGAGGGGACTCCAGAGCTGCAGATGCCTGGGCAAGGGATTAGGGGTTGAGGGATACAATTGAATATTTAGGACCCTGAGGAGCTGGGTGACACTCTGTGAAATTAAGACCTTTATTTGTTTTTTATTTTTAATCTTTATTTTTGAGAGAGAGAGAGCATGAGCGAGGGAGAGGTGGAGAGACAGACTCTGCAGCGGGCTCCAGGCTCCGAGCTATTAGCACAGAGCCCAACGTGGGACTCGAACTCACGAGTCCTTAGATCATGATCTGAGCTGAAGTCAGATGCTTCACTGACTGAGCCACCCAGGCACCCCCAAATTAAGACCTTTAAAAGCAGCCACATATACTTAGGAATCAGGAAAAGTTCACACACAGGCTGAGGCAAGATACATGTGCAGAAAAGACCTGAGGAAGACCTTAAGCTTTCACTCCAGATTGGTTCCAAGGCCCAGAACAAACCCTGCTAATTATTAGCAAAAAGTCATCTNCTCGAACCCACGAACCGCGAGATCATGACCTAAGCGAAAGTCGGACGCTTAACCGACTAAGCCACCCAGGCGCCCCCAAAAAGTCTTCTTCCACACAAAGCCAGTCTGCAAAGACTGGGAAAAGGTGGCGGTTTGTTCAGATGCCTAATTTTCAGCAACAGTAACATCACAAGGCAATCAAAGGAACAGGAAAACATGGCCCATTTAAAGGAATAAATTAAGTGGTAGAAACTATCCTTGAAGAAACATAGGCATTGGACATACTAGACAGATATATTAAAACTATCTTAAAAATACTCAAAGAGCTAAAGGAAAGCACAGAAAACTAAAGGAAATCAAGAAAACAATTTGTGAACAATATGAGAATACCAACAAAGAGAAAGAAATTAAAAAGCAGACCAAACAAATACTGTAACTGGATTGAAAAATCCACTAGAGGGACAGTAGGCTCCACTGGTCAGAAGAAAGACTAAGTGAATTTACAGGATGTTTGAAATTATTGAGTCTCTGAAACAAAACAGACAAAAGTGAATCGAGCCTTGGGGACTTAGGAGATCACCCAACAACAGCAGTATACACATTTTCCCCCTCAAGTGCATTCTCCAGGATAGACCATATGTTAGGTTACAAAACTAGTCAATGAGTTAAAAAAATTTTATATGTTTTTTTTTCATGTTTTATTTATTTCTAGGAGAGAGAGAGAGAGACAGCGTGAGCAGGGGAGGGTCAGAGAGAGAGGGAGTCACAGACTGAAACAGGCTTCAGGCACTGAGCTGGCAGTCAGCACAGAGCCCGACGCGGGGCCCGAACCCACGAACCGCGAGATCATGACCTAAGCGAAAGTCGGACGCTTAACCGACTAAGCCACCCAGGCGCCCCGAGTTAAAAAAAATTTTAATATTTTTTAAAATGTTTTATTTATTTCTGAGAGAGAGAGAGACAGGGTGAGCAGAGGAGGGTCAGAGAGAGAGGGAGACACAGAATCTGAAACAGGCTCCAGGCTTTGAGCTAGCTGTCAGCACAGAACCCGACATGGGGCTTGAACCCATGAACCGTGAGATCGTGACATGAGCCAAAGTCGGACACTTAACTGACTGAGCCACCCAGGCACCCCTTTAATGTTTATTTTTGAGAGAGACAGAGTGCGAACAGAAGAGGGGCAGAGAGAGAGGGATACACAGAATCCAAAGCAGGCTCCAAACTCTGAGCTGTCCACACAGAACCTGATGCAGGGATTGAACCCATAAACCATGAGATCATGACCTGAGCTAAGTCAGATGCTTACCCAACTGAGCCACCCAGATGCCCCATAGAAGACTGAAATTATACAAAGTATATTTTCTAATCACAATGGAATGAAACTAGAAATGAATAGTAGGAGGAAAATGGGAAAATTCACAAATACATGGAAATTCAACAACACACTCTTAACATTAAGAAGAAATCACAAAGGAAACTAGAAAATATCTTGAGACAAATGAAAATGAAAACACCTCATACCAAAAGCAGTGAGATACAACGAAAACAGTGCTAAAAGGCTGTAAATGTTACATTAAAAAAAGAGAGATGCCTCGGTGGCTCAGTTGGTTGAGAGTCCAAATCTTGAATTTGGCTCAAGTTATGATCTCAGGGTCATGGGATTGAGCCCCATGTTGGGCTCCATGTGGAGCCTGTTTTAAGAT
>NW_027533081.1:1360498-1392762 GCF_008692635.1 Crocuta crocuta | reverse complement strand
GATTTTTTAAAGACCCCCCCCCCCCCGCCTGCTCACTTGAGATCTTTCTCTAAAATAAATAAAGATTAAAAAAAAGAAAGATCTCAAGTGAACAACCTAACTCTGCACCTTAAGGAACTACAAAAATAAGAATGAACTAAACCCAAAGCCAGGAGAAGGAAGAAAATAAAGATTAGAGCAGAGATAAATTAGAAAATAGAAAACAATAATCAGTGAATCCAAAGACCAACAAAGTTGAAAGACTTTTAGTGAGAATGACTAAAATGAGAACACCCAAATAACTAAAAGAAGAAATAAAGGTTGGGACACTATTACCAATTTAAAAATTATAAGAGTATTCTGAGGAATCATGTGCCAACAAATTGGATGATCTAGATGAAATGGAAGATTCCTGGAAAAAGCTTCCAGAAGAAAATTACAGACTGATATTCCATGAACAGTGATGCAAAGTACTAGCAAACAAAATCTAACAGCACATTAAAAGAATTATATTCTGGGGTGCCTGGGTGGCTCAGTCGGTTAAGCGTCCGGCTTCAGCTCAGGTCATGATCTCACAGTTCGTGGGTTCGAGCCCCACGTCGGGCTCTGTGCTGAGCTAACTCAGAGCCTGGAGCCTGTTTCAGATTCTGTATCTCCCTCTCTCTCTGGCCCGCCCTGCTCATGCTGTCTCTCTCTCAGAAATAAATAAAACAAAAATAAATAAAAATGAAAGAATTATATACTATGACTAGATGGATTTACTCTTGGAATGCAAGGATGGTTCAATAAACTAAAATCAACCAATGTAATATACCACTACACTAACAGAATGTGGGGGAAATAACTACATGTTCATCTCAACTCAGAAAAAGTACTTGGCAAAATTCACCATTCTTTTATGATACAAACAATAATCTAGGAATAGAAAGAAACTACCTAAAAATAATAAAGACCATAGATGACACACCCACAGGTGACCTCATACTCTGTAGTAAAGACTGAAAGCTTTTCCTCTGGAAGAGGACTAGGATTTCATCGCTTCAGCATAGTATTGGAAATTAATTCTAGCTGGAGCAATTAGACAAGAAAATAAAAGCATCAGAATTGGGAAGGAAGAAGTAAAATTATCCATGATCACAGATGGCATGATTTTATACACACACACACTGTTGGAACTAATAAAAGAACTCAATAAAGTTTAAGGACACAAAATCAACACATAAAAATAATCTGTGCTTCTATACACTAACAATGAACAAACCACAAAGGAATAAGGAAATGGTCCCATTTACAATAGTTTCAAAAAGAACAGAACTACTTAGGAATAAATTTAAGGGGGCATCTGGGTGGCTCAGTCGGTTGGGTGTCCGACTTTGGGTCAGGTCAGGATCTTGTGGTTCGTGGGTTTGAGCCTCGCATTGGGCTCTGTGCTGACAGCTCGGAGCCTGGAATCTACTTCAATTCTGTGTCTCCCTCTCTCTGCTCCTCCCCCACTCATGCTCTGTCTCTCAAAAATAAACATTAATTTAAAAAAAAAAAGGAATAAATTTAAGGAGGTAAAAGACTAGTATACTGAAACTCTAAAACATTGCTGAAAGAAGTTAAAGAAGATAGAAATAAATGGAAAGACATCCCATGTTTGCAGACTGGCAGGTTTAAGAAGCAATCTACAGATTTAGTACATTCCCTATCAAAATGCCAACAACCTTTTTTGCCAAAATAGGAAATTCCATTCTAAAATCTGAAAGGACCCCAAATAGACACAACATTCTTGGAAAAGAACAAAGTTGGAAATCTCACAGTTCTGATTTTAAAACTTGCTATAAAACTACAGTAATCAAGACAGTGTGGTACTGGCATAAAGACACATAAAGGCCAGTGGAATAGAATAGAGAGCCCAGAAATGGTCAAATTATTTTCCACAAGGGTGGAGTGAGGAGAAGCGCAGTATTTTCCATAAATGGAACTGGGGAAACCTGACAACCACATGCAAAAGAACCTTCACTTAACACTGTACGAAAATTAATCCAGCATAGATCAAAGACATAAGTATAAGAGCTGAAACTATAAAATTAATAGAAGAAAACATAGGAGAAAAGCTTCATGACATTGGATTAGGCAGTAATCTCTTATGTGTGACATCTGAAACATGGACAGCAAAGGAAAAATACAGATAAATTGAGCTACATCAAAATTTAAAACTGTGCATAAAGGAAACATTCAACAGAGTGAAAAGTCAGCCTATGGATTAGGAGAAAATATTTGCAAATCATATATCTGATGAACAGCTAATATTCAGAATATATATATAAAATCTCCAGCTCAGCAGCAAAATATCTGATTAAAAAATGGGCACAGGACTTGGCATTTTTCCAGAGAAGACATACAAATGGCCAAAGAGCGCATGAAAACATGTTCAACGTCATTAATCACTAGGAAATTCAAATCAAAACCACAGTGAGACACCACCTCACACACATCAGGATGGCCGCTATCAAAACAAGTGCTGGTGGGAATGTGTGGGGATGAGGTGGGGATGTGGAGATGTTGGTGGGACATGGAGAAATTGAAACACCTGTGCATAATTGGTGGGAATGTGAAATGGTACAGTTCTTGTGGAAAACAATATTGTGGTTTCTCAAAAAATTACAAATAGAACTACCATACGATCCAGTAATCCACTTCTGGATATATACTCAATTGAAAGCAGAGTCTATGACCTATGTTCTTAAAAATGGTTAAACATTTAAAAAAAATTTTTAAGTTTATTTTTGAGAGAGTGAGCAGGGGAGGGGCAGAGAGAGAAGGAGAGAGAGAATGTCAAGCAGACTCTGTGCTGTCAGCACAGAGGTCAATGTGGGGCTCAAACCCACAAACCATGAAATCATGACGGGAGCCAAAACCAAGATTCGGACACTTAACAAAACTGAGCCATCCAGGTGCCCATGTTTTTTTTTATTTTGAGAGAGAGTGTGAGTGGGGTAGGGACCGAGAGAGAGAGGGAAAGAAAATTCCAAGCAAGCTCTGTACTTTCAATGCAGAGCTTGACATGGGACTCGAACTCATGACCATGAGATCATGACCTGAGCCGAAATCAGGAGTCAGATGCTTCATTGACTCAGCCACCCAGGTACCCCCCCAAAAAGGTAAAAATTTTATGTTTTGCCATAATTAAAAATATTTATGTATATACGTAAACACTGGTGACCTATTTTCTAACCATGAACAGAATGCTGTGAAAAGGAACAACTGAGCAAGAACGAGCTCCTGTCTATTAAAAAATGAGTCCAGAAAATCTAATATCTGATTAGCAAGAGTTCTTTTATTTTTTAATTTTTTTTTATTAAAGAACTTTTAAATGTTTATTCTTGAGGGGGAGAGAGACAGAGTGTGCTTGGAGGAGGGACAGAGAGAAAGGGAGACACAGAATCTGAAGCAGGCTCCAAGCTCTGAGCTCCGAGCTGTCAGCACAGAGCCTGATGTGGGGCTTGAACCCATGACCCATGAGATCATAACCTGAGCCAAAGTTGGATGCTTAACCGACTGAGCCACCCAGGTGGCCCCAAGAGGTTTTTTTTGTTTTGTTTTGTTTTTTAAGAAAATAGAAAAAATACAAGAGCAGAGGGAATAGTAAAAACATCATAGATCTTTGGAGTTAGGAGGGCACAACAATTTTTAAAAGACTTAGACAAGATACCTTGTATAATTGCAGTGTGTCACGAATACAGTGAACACAATGTCCAAGGAGGGAGAACACAAGTCACGGTGAATAGATCAGGAATCAGAATAGCATGAGATGTTCAGCAGTAGCAGCACCTGGGTGAGGAAACAGTGAGGCAAGGCCACTTGGATCCAAAGAGGAGCTGGTTTTTAATGGCCTAAATCAAAATTTTAGTTGTTGCTTGATTGATGTTATTTGTACACACAATATGAATATTTAAATAGTTCCATAAAGACTTTTTTTTTTATGTTTTTTTTTTATTTATTTATTTCTAGGAGAGAGAGAGAGAGACAGCGTGAGCAGGAGAGGGTCAGAGAGAGAGGGAGTCACAGACTGATGAAACAGGTTCCAGGCTCTGAGCTGGCAGTCAGCACAGAGCCCGACGCGGGGCTTGAACCCACGAACCGCGAGATCATGACCCAAGCGAAAGTCGGACGCTTAACCGACTAAGCCACCCAGGCGCTTGATCTTTCCTAAACAAGGTGACTGACTCTTCCCCCTTCATCTCTGCACTCCCAGGGTTCTTGCTCCCTGTCGGTCCTGGTCTTGGCTGGACATGGGGGATAATTCCATTTCTTTCAGCTAGTGGAACATTTTATTTTTACCCCAGAGTTGAACATTGTCCTCATTATCTTTTTGTTTGTCTTGATAACTGATATGTAATTCACTTCCCATAGAATTGGCCCATTAAATATGGTTTCCGGTAGTGTTTAGAATATTTATGGAGTTGTGCAACCATCATCCCAATTGTAGAACATTTTTGTCACCCCAAAATAAAACCCCGTACCCATCGGCAGGCACTCTCAATTTCTTTCAAGCCTTATTAGCTGCTGGCAGCCACTCACCTACTTCCTGTCTGTATGGATTTGATTCTTCTGCACATTTTATAGAAACGGAATCATACAATGTGAGGTATTTTGTGTCTGGCTATTCACTTCCTATTCTGCTAATGCCATCTAGCATGTTTTCAAGGTCCATCCATGTAGTTTTCTTTTTGTTTTAACTTTTTTTTCAAATTTTTATTTTATTTTTATTTCTGAGAGAGAGTACGTATGAACAGGGAAGGAGGAGAGAGAGAGAGAGAGAGAGAGAGAGAGAGAGAGATGAATCCCAAGCAGGCTTCACACCCAGCATAGAGCCCAATGCCGCAGGGCTTGATCCTACAACTGTGTGTGTGTGTGTGTGTGTGTGTGTGTGAGAGAGAGAGAGAGAGAGAGAGAGAGAGAGAGAGGAATCCCAAGCAGGCTTCACACCCAGCATAGAGCCCAATGCAGGGCTTGATCCTACAACTGTGAGACATGACCTGTCTAAATCAAGAGTCAGATGCTTAACTGTCTGAGCCCTCTGGGTGCCCCTTGTTTTACCTAAAAAAAAACTATATATGGGGCACCTGGGTGGCTCAGTTAGATAAACATCTGACTTCTGCTCAGGTCATGATCTCACGTTTTGTCAGTTTGAGCCCCACATCAGGCTCTCTGCTGTCAGCACAGAGCCTGCTTCGGATCGTCTGTCCCCGTCTCTCTGCCTTTCCCTGACTCACACTCTCTCTCTCTCAAATATATATACTAAAAGAAAATGTTTTATATGTCTTACATTAGTCGTTCAGTTTTTTAACATCTTTACTAATAAAATTTATGTGCCATAAAATTCATCATTTTTAGTATTTTTTATTTTTAAATTTTAATTTTTTTAATTTTTAAAGTCTTAATTATTTTGATAGAGAGGGAGAGAGGGAGCGAGAATCCCAAACAGGCTCTGTGCTATAAACACAGCCCAACATGGGCCTCAAACTCACAAACTGCAAGATCATGACCTGAGCCGAAATCAAGAATTGGCCGCTTAACCAACTGTGCCACCCAGGCACCCCAAAATGGATCACTTTAAAGCATACAAGTTGGGGCGCCTGGGTGGCAGGGGGACAGATGATCCCCTGTCACCACAGTGAATTAAAAATTCACTGAACATTTCCATTGTCCCCACGAGATCCTCATGTCTGTCTATAGTTACTCCTTGTTCCCTCCCACAGTCCTAGGCAACCACTAATCTATTTTTTGTGTCTTATAGACTTGCTTTTCTTGACATTTCCTATAAGGTGAATCATACCACTTGTGTTCTAGCTTCTTTCGCTTGGCATTACGTTTTTGAGGTTCATTCATTTGCAGCTATGTTTTTGAGGTTCATTCATTTGCAGCCTCTGTCAGTAGTTCCTCACCAAATATTCCATTCTGTGGGTAATGCCACATTTCGTTTTTCCATTCACTATTTGATGGGCATTGGAATTGTTACCATTTTGTGAATAAAGCTGCTATGAACATCAGTGTACAAGTTTTTGAGGGGACATATGCTTTCATTTCTCTTGGACAAATACGTAGGAGTGAGATTTTGGGGTCATATTTTAAGTTTATGTTTAACTTTTCCAGAAATGGCCAAATTGTTTCCCAAAGTGCTATAGATTTACATTAAAAAAAAAAAAGTCCTTAGCAGAACAGATCTCTTTCCTGATTTCCCCTCAGTTGTAGATCTATCATGTGATTTTGCCAGAGTGATTTTGGAATCTTCTCTCCTGGAGCCCCCTGACTTCACCTGGCTGGCTTAGTGCTGGTGGGACTTGCTGCCCACTTTCCCAGTTGGGTCTTCCCTTCACCATCAGTATGGGAGGATCCATAGATTTCTTCCTCGTGTCTGTCTGCCTATTGCCTGTCTGCCTGCCTGTCTTTCATGTTAGATCCTGTTTTTTTTCGTTTCCTGTTTTGGTTTATTTCCTCATTTAAGTAATATACTGTCTTCTTTAAAAACTTCAGAAAAGGAACACAGAAGACAAAAGTTTTTGATTCCTTGCTTGCATGTCTGAAAATGCCTTTATTTTACCCTCATACATGATGGATTTCTCTGGATTTAGAATTACCAGGGCCCCCAGATGGCTCAGTCAGTTAAGCCTCCAACTGTTGATCTCAGCTCAGGTCTTGATCTCAGTCAGGGTCGTGAGTTCAAGCCCCACATTGGGCTCCACACTGGGCATGGAGCCTACTTAAAAAAAAAAAAAAAAGGTAACTTTCCCTTACAATTTTGAAGATCTTACTCTGTTTTTATAAGCTTTCAATGTTGCTGATGGCCATAATTCTGGTTCTTTGAAACCCGTTTTCTGGAAATTTTTGAGTATCTTTTGGTAGATTGTGCTGTCCACTCAGTAGAAACTCATGTCTCTTTGTTTAGGGGAAGAAAACACTAGTTGTTTTTTTTTCTCTTCTGTTTATCTACTCTCTTTCTAGAATGGTGGAAATTGGAGCTCGTGGATTGATCTTCAATTTTTTCAAGTCTCTCCAATTTCTCATCTCTGTCTTTTTGTCTTAGGAAGCTTCTACTTGCACCACATCTTTTAACAGGTTTCAATTTTTGCCATCATGTTTGCATTTCTAGAAGAACTTTTTCTTTGGTTGGGGCGTTAACGTTGTCTATATGTTCCTTTTTAATAGCATCCCAGGGGTCCTTGGGTGGCTTAGTTAACTGTCTGACTTTGATTCAAGTCATGATCTCATGGTTCATGAGTTGAAGCCCTGCATCGGGCTGGCTGCTGTTAGCATGGAGTCTGCTTCAGATCCTGCGTCCCACTTGCTCTCTCTCTCTCTCTCTCAAAAATAAACGTTTCAAAACAAATTTAATAGCATCCCATTCTTGTTTTGTGGATACGATATAGTTTCTCACTTTGAGTACTTTAATGGCACAGTTTTGTTTAACCATTCCGGAATGTATGCATTTTCTTCTGTGTTATTTCCTTTATAGTTTGGTGTCTGACTTTCATTTGAAGGCTCTCTTGAGAGGTTGGTAGTCCCTGCCTGTCTGCTGTGTGTGGCAGAGAGACTGGAAGTTCTATGTTCTTGGGCCTACCTGAACAGTGGACCAGCTGGACTGTTTCATCGGGGGTCTCCTCCCCTTTGGGACCTTTGTCTTGGGCTGGCCAGATTTTTCCATAGAGGAACGTTCCAATCTGCCTGGAGGCTCAGGTCCTGGGAGTTCAGTGAAGGAAGAGAGGCTAGGAGTCTGTCCTCCCCATCTAAGTACAGAACCCTGACTTTACCAAAAGACCATCTGTTTGACCTTCTCATCAATAAATCACCCATCTACTGCTGGGGTGAGGGAGGGGCAGGGTTGCCTGAGCACACCAAGTGTTGATGATGAGATCTGGGTGTGTCAGCTACTTCTCCCCCTGACTTTTAATATGAGAAATTTCAGTTCTGTAGAAAAGGTGCATGAGTAGTACAGTGAATGCTCATATTGCCTTTACCTGCATTCACCAACCCATAGATGTTTGCTACAGCTGTTTTCTCTACACATTTTTTTCTGAACCCTTTGAGAGTGTATTAGTGACATTATGACATTTTACCTCTAAATGCATCATCTGTCTTCTAAGAATGAGAACGATCACATAACCACGATGCACTTTTCACATGCAAGAAACTTTACAATATTATTATCTTACATACAGTTCATATTGAAGTTTTTCCATTGTCCCCGCAAATACCTTTTACAGTTTTTTTTTCTTTAAATTCAGGATTTATTCAAAGGTTACATGTTGTATTTCTTTGCTTTACCTTTTAATCATAAAGCGTCTCCAGCCTTTTAAAAAAATATTATTATTGATCTTAACATGGCACTGACCTATTTGAAGGGTACAAACCAGTTGTTTTATAGAATGTCCTTCAGTATGGCCTTAGACATCTGTTTTCTCATGATTAGATTCAGGTGAGACTTTTTTTTAAGTAAGTCATAAAGTGTCCCATTAGAGTACGTGAGGTCAGTTTGTCCTATTATTGGTGATGTTATTAAGTTTGATCACTTGATTAAGGTAATGTCTTCCAAATTTCACTACAGTAAATGTTTTCCCCTTTTGTAATGAAAAGTCATCTATGAATAAGTAATGAGCAATCTGCAGAGTGGTATTCTAAGTGTTGTCCAACAATCATACACTCAGTTGTTTTAGCTTATGCCAATGATTCTTGCCTGCATCAGGTGATTTTGTAATTCTACCATATGCACTTCACTTAATAAATTATATTGTTTTATAAAGATCTTTCCTGTTTCCTGGCACTACAAAATGTTCCAGGTTCTTCTTGTAGATTTCCTGTCCCAGACCTAGACTCCAGCATTTCTCTAAAGAGCCCTGTTCTTTCAGTGAGGAATGGTGTTTAGAAACCAAGAGCTGAGTGTTAGCTGTGCTCATAGTTATTTGGGCATTATAGCACTTCTTTCAGTGGATGAAGCTAGGAAACCTTTTGTTAATAATAAGCTCATACTTACTGACCCTTCCAATTCTAATCTATACTAAAGTTCTTCCTTTCCTCCTCCCATCTCATATTTTTTATTTCCTTTTTCCCAGGGTGAGAACCTTGGTTCCCAACACCCTTTCTATGTGTATCCATTTGGCCAGTCCTAAAATACTTGTAGTTTTGGAATTACTTCTCCTGTACCACTACCAAGCACACACTTACTAAGTAAATTCCAGGATTTCTTTCTCTATAGTTCTTTATGTTACTAGACTGTTTCCCACTGATGGAGTATAGTCAGTTCTCAAGTCAAAAGTCAATAGTATTCATTCCTTTTTTTCCTTCTGGGTAATTATGTTAACATTTCATCCTGTTTATATTCAGTTTTAGGACTTTGCCTCCTCATCTTGTTGATTTAATTAATTTTTTATTTTTTTTGTATTGAGATATAATTCATGTACCATAAAAATCACCTCTTTAAAGTATACAATTTCATGTTTCTTAGTATATTCACAAGGTTGTGTAATTAATTTATTTTTAGAATATGTAAAATATAAACAAGATTCAGAAGTTATAACTATATATTTAAAAGTTCTCAACAGGGGCACCTGGCTGGCTCAGTCGGTAGAGCATGTGACTCTTGATCTTGGGATTATGAGTTCAAACTCCATGTTGGGCATAGAGCCTATAAAAATAAATACATACATATATACACTCATACATTTAAAAAAAATTCTCTTTCCTTTTCCCTTTGCCTTGCTGTTCCCACTCACGTCCTAGAAATAAGTATAGTTATTAAATTAGTTTATGGCTTATCTTTCTTGAGTTTGCTTTTGCTTTGTTTTACAAAAATAAGCATATATATGTATATTTATTTCCTCTTCTTTATTTTTCTTTGCCTTTCTTACATAAATATCTTACTATGTATACTCTCAATGGTGGTTTATTTCTTTTTAAATATTTTTTATTTTTTTAACTTAGTTTATCTTTTAATCCTTTAAATTTATTTATTGTTTAATTTACATCCAAGTTGGTTAAGATATGTTGCAGTGATTTCAGGAGTAGATTCCTTAATGTCCCTTACCCATTTAGCCCATCCCCTTTCCCCCATCCCCTCCAGCAACCCTCTGTTTGTTCTCTATATTAAGTCTTTTATGTTTTGTCCCCCTTCCTGTTTTTATATTATTTTGCTTCTCTTCCCTTATGTTCATCTGTTTTGTATCTTAAATACCTCATATGAGTGAAGCCATATATTTGTCTTTCTCTGAAAGACAGAGGGGGGAGGGGCAGAGAGAGAGGGCAACAGAGGGTCCGAAGCAAGCTCCTCACTGACGGGAAACAGCCCTATGTGAGGCTTGAGCTCATGAACTGTGAGATCAAGACCTGAGCCAAAGTTGGATGCTTAATCAACTACACCACCCAGGTGCCCCTCTTTTTTAATTTAACAAAATACCCATAAAGTCATATATTAATTCATAAAGATCTTTTTCATTCTTTTTTCACAGTTTTACCACATGCCTTCTTAGAGACATACCATACTTTGTTTAACCTCCTATATATGGGCCTTCAGGTTGTTCTTGTTAGTCTATGATTAAATAAATATAATTCCGCAATAAATAACCTTGTACATACGTCCTCCCCCCTTTCAAATTGTAGAAGGTATATCTTCACTGTAAATTCTTAAATATAGGATTGTTGGGTCACAGGGTCAATGTGTATGTACTTTTGCTAAATATTGCCAGATTCCTTACTTTTTGTTCTTTTGAAAACATTTTTTTAAATTGAAGTGTAGTTGACATATGATATTATAGATGCCTTACTTTTCTACTTGCCTCTCTGTTGGCCTAGGATTTAGCTTTCTGGGCTCAAATAAGTTGAGTGATTTGCTTCTAAAAACAAAAAAACAGTTTTGAGACTGACAAATGCTAATAAACAGGATAGGATCCTTTGACAACAGGCATAAACTGAGATCATCACCAGGCAAATTACAAGGTATGGTCACCTTCTTAAGCTAATTATTACTTCTTTTTTCCAGTTTTTACAGCTTTGCCATCTTCTTTCCTTTTCTGTTTGTCCTTATGACTATGCCTTTTTAAAAATTCCATTACTGTTTTAATAAGTTTCAGGGGAGACTAGAGGTGAATGAATATGTTCATATAGTTGGATATCTCTAGAAGCTTCAAAAATGTTATTAACCTGAGATTTTTATATCCAGATGAACTGATCATGCATGAGACTGGAATAAAGGCATTTTCAGATATGGAAAGATTCAGAAAAGTTGCCCTGCCCTTTCTTAGGAAGATATGTCTTGTAAAAGGAAGGGGTAAAGTAGAAAAAAGGTGGCCTGGGGGTCAGGAAAGAGGATCTAGTACAGGAGGACAGCAGACAGACCCCCAGGATCATAGCCATGCCCCAGCCCATAGAGCAGCCCATTCAGACTGGTGATAGACAGTAGGGGGTGGGGGAGGGGCTTCCCCAGGAACAGTGGAACCAGGAGATTCTGATGTGACGTTTTGAGTGTTTAATTTTTTATTGCTAGTCTTTGTTATTTGCTATAGCAACTGGAAAGGATAGCAGTCGATACGCCAGGAACTAAGCAGATTTAAAAATTAATGCAAACAGGGCTCCTGGGTGGCTTAGTCAATTACGTGTCTCCTCTTGGTTTTGGCTCAGGTCATGATCTCACAGTTGTGAGATCGAGTCCCAGGTGTGGCTCCATGTTGAGTGTGGAGCCTGCTTAAGATTCCCTCTCTCTCACTCCCTCTGACCCTCCCCTGCTTGCACATGCACTGCACTCTCTCTCAAAAATAAAATAAGAAAAGAAAAGAAAATAGCAAATAACTCCAGGACAAAAAGAAAGTGTAGAAAAATGAAATAACCTAGTATGCTTTTTGGCTCACAGGTGAAGAATACTTCCATTATTCCACTAACTTTAATTATGAAATTGATTTTACTCTGTTGGAGAGGTGGCTAAGAGTGTATATGAGCTAAACCTTTACCTGTCCTAACATTAAGTCAATGGACAACATTCAAAATTGATAAAACTGGAAATAGCTGGGTATACCTATTATTTAGAAATATAGACCTAATAATATCAGAAGAAATGAGTGAAAGAGAGATGTCTTTAGGAAATGGGATTAGGAGCAGGGGACTGGGAAGAGGGGAGCTATATCTTGTGATAGACAGACATAAGAATTAAGATCTTGGGTGAGGATTCCTACCAGGTCTTTCTGCTTCTGCCATCTCTATGCTGGCAGTTGAGACCCGCAGCCACATCTTGAGTGTGTCATAGGTCTGTCTAATGGCTTCAGCTTCTGTCATCAGCCTTAATGGAAGGTAAGACATTTTTTTCTTTGAACTTGTGCCTGAGACATTTGTGGACCCTTGAAATGGGGGAGGCAGATTTTGAACTTGGAACTGACAGGGCTCTATTTTTGCAGTTATTCTCTGTGTTGAGTTATATATTACCCACATAGATACAAAATGAGAAAACCTAAGTCCTCATTTGGCATTTCAAAAATTAAAAAAAAAATTTTTTTAATATTTAATTTTTGAGAGAGACAGAGTGCATGTGTGGGAGGGGCAGAGAAAGAGGGAGACACAGAATCCAAAGCAGGCTCCGGGCTCTGAGCTGTCAGCACAGAGCTGGACATGGGGCTCAAACCCACAGATAGCAAAATCGTTACCTGAGCCATAGTCAGGTGCTTAACAAACTGAGCCACCCAGGCGCCCCTCATTTGGTATTTCAAAAGCATAGGTCTTAGAACCTTAATAGAATGGAGACAAAGATGTCAGTCCTGGGGCTTGCCCGACTAGCAAACCTTTAGCCTTGGGAAGATTAAGCTCTGTGATCCTGACTGGGAGGGGGAAAAAAATCAATGTAAAGGATATACGACATAATGGTAATACCATTCAAAATTTTATATTTTCAGGCGCTCTGATAATTAGAAATCTGCTTTTTTTTTTAACTTTTGGAAATGTTTTATTTATTTTTGAGAGAGAGATAGTGACAGCATGAGCAGGGGAGGGTCAGAGAGGGACGGAGACACAGAATCTGAAGACAGGCTCCAGGCTCTGAGCTAGCTGTCAGCACAGAACCCGATGCAGGGCTCAAACCCACAAACCGTGAGATCATGACCTGAGCTGAAGTCGGATGCTTAACTGACTGAGCCACCCAGGTGCCCCTAGAAATCTGCTTTTGGTAAGCAAGTGTTACTTGACCTACTTATATCTGATTTTTTACCATGATTCTAATCCTGTTTTGGTATAAAGAAGGAAAATGACATGCCTTGGAATGTCTGCTTGGACACTAAAGAGGCTCCAGTCTGTCCAACCCTTTATTTGGAGAAGTTACAATCTCATCAGGACCCTAATACCACATTTGGACAAGTAATGTGTTCCTAGAAACATAATTAGAATCACTCACATTTTGTCCTCTATTTACAAACAACAAACGGGTGGAAGCAAGCATTGTCATTGCTTGCCCTGACTCAGTTTCCCTGTTGGACTCGAGGCTCTCCTGTGGCCCCCTGAGCTGTCTCTGTGAGGCTTGTGCTTGGAAAGCAGAAAACTTAGAATGCCCAGTGGAGCAAGAGGGGGCTGACCTGAGCCCCCTGGGGCACACAGGACTGCGCTGCTTGAGAAGATGGGCAGAGACAGGCTTCTGGTGGTTGGTGGCTGGGCTGTGAGGTGGGAGGAGGCTCAGGTCCTGTGGACATGGAGGAAGAAGAGGGCTCACATCTCCCCTCAACTTTCTACTTCTGCTGTGAAGCAAGTCTCATAACACTTCTGAGCCTCCTTTCTCATCTGTAAGATATTTCCCTTGGCTTTTTTAGTACCAGGTCAACCATGTTGGCTCCTTGCTTTATGTCTCCTTCCATGCACTCCCATTCCATCTTTGGCAGCTGGAGCCATTCTGAAGTCTTGGTGAGGACGCCTGAAGAGAGCAGAGCACAGATGGCAGCTTGTGGTGCAGAGAGTACCCTTTTCAAGATGGCAGGCCAGGCTGGGTACTGGGGGCTTGGGTGCACACTCAAGACTCTTCCATTCCCAGTCACAGGGCACAAGTATACCCACAGCCAGTTGCTGGATGGAAGAGAAGGCAGGTAGAGGGTGTGACCTCTCAATAAATGGGGACAGGATCATCTGCTGTTTTGCCCACTGGTGGATTCCCCATGCCTAGGAGAGTTCCTGGCACACTGAGATGGAAGAAAAGAAGGAGGGAGAGGGAAAGTTGGTTTGGGTTGTCTGCATCCTGAAACCACTTCTTGGGGCCTGACTGCAATTATATTGGCTCACACCCACCAACTGGCCCCAAGGAGAAACGCTGTCTGTGGGTTGCAGAAGGAAATCTGTGTTGTCAGAGGTCATCCTAAGGGGTCTATAAGGATGTTACTCCAATGAGTTCTGTCTCCTCCCCAGCCACATCCATTTCCCGCTTCTCTTAGCCCCCAGGACATTGGGAAGTCCCTTGTCTGTGCTGGTGGGTTCCCATGGTGGCACTGAACGAGTGAGTGATGAGGGCATGGGTGTGGGTGATTGGCTGTGAAGAGAAATAATAGAAAAGAGAAGGTCTCAGAATTCCCACCTGAGCAGGAGAAGCCTGCTCAGCGCTAAGTGGCTTCCCCCATCACCACTTGGGTTTCTGGGGACTTTCCTGCGCATTTTGCCTGTTGGCCCACACCCCCTCCACAGTCAGTCAGCATCCAGGCTCCAGCAGCACACACTGTTACCCTTTCTTTCTCTCCCCGCCCTGTGCCCCAGATTCATGTGACTCTCTGTGAGCACTTTGGCCTCTCCTGTACTGGGTGCTGCTGTGCTTGGCCTGGGGCAGAGGCCAAGACACAAAGTGGAATCACAGGTCTTGCTCGTTGGAGCAGACAGAGGGAGACTTGCGATTCAGGTGTAGGGAAACATGCACTCGCCACACCCACACTTGTCCTCAAGCTTGTCCCAGATGTGTCCACTTTGGCCTTTGCCCAGGCTGTGCTCTCTGCTGGGAAGCCCTTCTGTTCCCCTCAGTCCTTATCTCCAGTCCGCCATCCCCCAGAAGCCCAGTGTGGTTCTCCCCACTTGTGTGCCTGCGTCTCAGGGAGTGATTTGTAATCTGATGGCTCCTGATCCCCATCACATGCCCATCACATGAGGAAGGGAAACACTCCTCATACTGAATGAGTGGGGAAGGAACCAGAGCTGCTAGGGCTCGTGACTTACCCAGGGTCTCAGAAGGAAGTGAGGAGGAGCACACACACAGACTTGTACAGGTGGTTCTGTGCAGCTTTTTGTAGGGTAATGAAAAACTACAAACAACCTGAGCTTCAAACCAGAGTGTATTATGATAATTAAATCCATTCACAGAATACTGTACAGCCATTAAAGGTGATGTTCTTAAGCACATTTCAGAATATGGAAAGCTATTTATAGTCTTAAGCTTACAAAGCAAATCATAAGATAGAGTGATGTGATCCCAATATTTTTAGGGATTTATGTAGAAAGAAAAGACTGGAAGGGCAGCAGACAGTTATGTAACAGTTTATGTATTTTGGCTTCTCAGACTTCTGCATTTCTTAATTATTTCACATGGATTGTTATTTTCTGATGAGAAAAAATACAGTTTGTTTGTGAAAACAACGTCAGGGTCTGTGGAATGAGCAAAACCAGATAGCTGGAGAAGCTTCAGTCAAATGGGGCACCATGGAGTCAGGGAAGGTGGGTTTGTGGGAGGCCACCAGCCACGCCACACCCACGTCTCCTACATCCTTTGCCTCAGGCCATCTGGAAGCAGAGCAGGCCTCATTCTGCATGCAGCCGTGCAGACCCAAGTTTGACGCTGTCTGTCCTGACTTTGTACCAGGTGTCCTCACCGTGCACCAAGATGCCCCCATGCAGGCAGGGTGGGGAGGAAGTTGGCCCAGGTCAGATGTTGCCTCTGGCTCTCTCCCATTCTGTGCCTCGGGTACATTGCCTCCTGTCTCTGCATCACCCCGCACCTTGACGAGGGGGGAGAGTGGTGCTCTCTGGGTTGGAGGACCACCCCCCACCCCACTGTTAGAGACTGTGGAAGCACATTCACCGATAATGTGAATTGCTATTAGACCATGGTCCATAAAACTAGAATTCTTCCTGATCCCCAGCTTCCTCTTCACACTTCCAGCTGCGCTTGAGGCCAGCTGCACACCAGGGCCTGTGCCAGGCGGCCAGGAGCCAGGCAGGAATATGGAAGGTCCTGGCCTTGAGGCTGTGAGAGGCACCAACAAACAGGTGCACAGACGTCTATGAAATCTATGAAACCTTGCGACTCAGACCCAGTGCAAGTAGTGCAAAGGAGGGTGTCACACAGTGGCTCCCCCTGCATACTAATGAGAGGCTCCCAGGCCGTTGGGGTGGAAGGGGTAGCCTGGGCTCTGGAGAGCCCCCGCATGGAACTGGAGCTACTGAGGTATTTTCAGGAGGATCACTGACCCTGTGCAGTGCTAGCAGTAGCCTGTTAGAAAATGGAAGAAAGGAGAGATTTCATTTCATAATAGTAATAACAAAATGAAGCATAGTTTCAGTAAGAAGTGTATGTGACCCATTGGGCCTGAGCAGCAAGGTTTCATAGGTTTTTAAATGAACAAGTGAATAACTGGAATATGTGCTGCCTTTCCCCCCTACCCCCCAACCTGGTTTTCCCAGCCCTGAGTAGGCTGACTACGCCGGGCTTTAACTTGGCCCTGGCCACAGAGAGCCACTTGCAGCTGTGTGCCCCACTGCTACGTGAGCAGTGCTTACAGCTCGTTTCTCTTCTTACTTTCAGAAGTGACCGGGGAGTCGCGTCCTTACCATGGGAAGGAGGCTATGGATCCGCGGCCGGGCCGGGCCCGAGGCAGCGACCCCAAGCACTTCCACGCGGTGAACGTGGCACAGCCTGTGCGCTTCAGCAGTAAGTTGCAGACCTGCCCTGTCTGGGACCTCAGCCTTACTGCCCTGTACGGCCCCTTGCGGCCCCTGGCTGTCCTAGGGCCACTCGGCTGGATGAGGGGTGTGCCTCCTAAAATGGCCCTTCAGGGTGGTCAGGGGGCATCAACCTCCTTTGATGACTGAGGCCATACAGTGACCCAGCCCCTGAGTGGTGAAGCCATGACGCAAACCCAGGCTCTGGAACTAGGCTGCTTGTTTCCACAAGCCAGTAGCCCTTTGGTAGATGGAGAAACAGGCTCTAAGAGATGAGGTCCAGCTGATGGGGTAGGAAGGCTCTACCTCTGTTGTTAAAGCATTTTGGAAAGGACTAGTTATTTAATGAACTCCCTATAACATTAAGATTTTAAAGGAGCATTATAAGATTAAAGAAGGTTGAAAGAAAAACCACACCGAAAACCCCCCTCCTAAACAGGTGTAAAGACATGTGTAGGTATGACACGCCAGGACAGGAGGAACTCACATGTGATGTGTCCACTGTGGTTGGCCGTGTTAATACTCAGCGCACAGACACTCCGTGCTGGGGAGCCCCTCAGAGCCCAGCCCCCGTGCAGTGTCTTGGTTCTGTCTGACAGGAACTGAATGAGCTGGGGGCGGGGTTCAGCTATCCCATAAGCCATGATATTGTACCCGGCCTTGATCCATAATAGCTGTGAACTGCAGGAATTCTCGTGGTTGAAGGGGCGTTGAGAAAGCTTGGCAAGTGAAGAAACCAAGGCTCTGAGAGGTCAGCCCATCCAAGGTCACACAACCAACGGGGGCAGTGCCAGGACTCAGCCCTGTGGAACCCTGACTCTATCTCATGCTCGCCCTTTTCATTGCTTACTTGTTTTCTTTTGAAAAGGTAATACTTCTATTGAGATAATAATTCCACAAATTTCAAGTGATTAAAAAAAGATGAGCCAGTAAAAACTAATGTTCCCTCCATCCATTGCCTCCAGCCACTGGCTTCTCTCCCTAGAGCGTTTCCTCCGGATGCATCCCAAGGTGGTGGGTGAGGAGCCCAGGATAGGGGCCTGCCTTACTGCTTGCCAGACGAGGTGCTTGACCTGTGCACAGCTCGGTGTCGCCACATTGAGGTGTTCCCACCTCTAGCCTGAGAGCGAGGCAGAACCCACTTGGAGGGAGTGTGGCAGGTGGGACACGTCACATGTCAGGGCTTAGGAACACTGGTGATCCTGTTGCCCCTCAAGCCCACACCACACAGGAGGCACATGCTGCGCCCACTGTACACCTTCCAGGCAGAGATGATCTCAGGGTTGGCTCCTAGTCTACACTGAAGGGCCCTCCTGCGCACTCCTCGGTATGTGAGCAGGCCCTCCCCAGCGGGCAGGTGGCACTGTCCCCTGCCATGCAGCAGTGCTGTGGCAGGCCTCCCTGGCTACAGGCCAGAGCCGCCATTTCCTCTCATGTAATCTCTGTACCTTTGTTAATAAGTTACACATACATGCTCTAAATAATAAAAACAGGAGCATCTATCTGTCGCACGTCTTACTAGCTCCACAGGATGTAGGTGCATTAAAAAGTTGCATTTTGTTAACAACTGGCTTTTTTTGTGTATATGTTTTTTTTTAAGTTTATTTATTTATTTAGAGACAAAGAGAGACGCAGAGAGAGACAGGGAGGGCCTGAGAGAGAGGGAGAGAGAGGGTCCCAAGCAGGCTCTGTATTGTCAACGCAAAGCCTGATGCGAGGATTGAATCTCACGAGCCACAGACCATGACCTGAGCGAAAATCAAGAGTTGAACACTTAACCAGCTGAGCCACCCAGGTGCCCCAACAACTGTCTTTGTTACAGATTATTACTCTTCATCAGTGTGCACTTATGAGGGGGGTACTCCAGCATTTGGAGGTCATAGGTCTTATCCAAGGCCAGCCATACAGGGAGTCTTCCTCGCCTGGGGGGTGGGTCATCTGGGCTGGCCTGCCTCAGGGAGATGCTGGCTCTGACTGACTACTCCGCTTCTGCCTGCTGTAGGACCACCTGGGCCTCTTTTTCTCACCTGTAGGAGGCAGGGGCTGGTCCCGTTACCCCAGTGGCACTCCTGGCTCTGATCCCCTGAACTTGTGTTTTAGGGGAGTGCTGGCAGGTACTCACGTGAAGAGGACAGGAAAGCTGAGGAGTGGGCTCGGGAAGCAGTGCCCCTGCTGGCAGAGTAGCCAGAGAGCCAAGTGTTGGGTCAGTGAGGGTGGTGTGGGCCCGAAGCCTTTCTGCTGCCTCGCACCAGGCCTTTCAGTGAGCTGGCCTGGAGAGACCTGCCGTCTCATCAACCAGACTTCATCTCTGAGAATGAAATCCACTTTACCAAAATGCATTCAGCGGCCAGTCCTTACTGCCAAGGAAATCAAGGGCCTTACAGAAATGAGATGAGCCCCTGAATATGCTTGTGCCTCAGGCTGCATCTGGGTCTTAGAGAAACTTGCATTTCACAGCATGTGTAGTCTTATGGGCAGAGCTTGTCTCTTGAGCCTCAGTTTCTCTGTTTTTTTTTTTCTGGGGTGATTTCTGACTTTTGCTCAGATGCAGCATGTCTAATGGCATTTCGGAGTGAGGATCCTAATTTAGGGGACAACTCCCCTCCCGCCCTTCATGTTTCCTAGGGAAGTGCCCGACAGGATGGCACCACTATGAAGGCACGGCCAGCTGCTACCGGGTCTACCTGAGTGGAGAGAACTACTGGGATGCTGCGCAGACCTGCCAGCGCGTGAACGGCTCCCTCGCCACCTTCTCCACCGACCAGGAGCTGCGCTTCGTCCTGGCCCAGGAATGGGACCAGCCAGAGCGGAGCTTCGCTTGGCAGGACCAGCACAAGTAAGTCCTAAGCTGGGGACCCAGGGCCAAAAGTCAGGCCGTTGCCCAGCAAGCAGGATGCCCACCAAGGACATGGTTTCTGGCCACCTATAACACTGCTCAGGCTTTTCTGGCAGCTGGCATTTTTGGAGAAGAGCACCCCTGCCCACTGGAAACAGATAGAGATCCAGGGGTTAGAGTGGCCATCAGGGGAATGCTGGGAGCTCTCAGAGGTGCGGGGATGGGCTGCCACATTATGTCACCTCGGGCCAGCTCCTTTCATTGGCTCCCATCTGTGGGTTCAGCTGCAGCTGTGTCGGGAGGAGCTCTTTGATGGACTTCATGAGCCTGGCCTGAGGGGCACACAAGTGGGCAGGGATCTTGGAAGGATCCAAGAAAGCACTGCCAGGCCCTGTGCTCAGTGCTTTCCATGGTGCCCTTGTTCGGTCTTCCCAGAAACCACAGGAGGCCAGTGGGTAAGAAGACAGGCCCAGGGGGGTGCACACAGGACTGCAGGTTCACTTTAGCTGGGGCGTGCCTGGGTTCCAGCCCAGGCTGTCTAGCACCAGAACCTGGCTCTTGTCCCTGAGGCTCTGTGACATTGCATAAAGTGTGGAAATTGTAGCCAACTGGCAGCATTTCCCAGGCCCAGAGTTTAGGGGGTTTGTTGGAGGGCAGATGTATGCCAAGGGCTGTGGTGTTCTTCCCCTGGAGTTGGCATCATACTGCCCCTTCCACGCTGCTGGGGGATCAGGGAACGGATTATAGGTGTGGCCAGATGGCCAGTGCTCCCTCCCAGGGATGCCACAGAGCACAATGACCATAGCAAGTAGAGAGCGAACCTTCATTTCAACACCTTGACTGGGTTTGGCCTCCACTGTTCTGCACTGTGACAAATCATGAGACCACTTACCATTTTCCTTCTACAGTTACAAAACGAGAAAAATAACTTCTAGATCACAGGGTGATTGTGAGTCCATGGAGAAGTGAGAGGGCTCCACCCACTGGGTAGAGAAGCTCCCCATCTCCCCAGGGCGGCGTGTGCGTGGCAGTAGGCTGAAGGGACAAGAGTGGCCTCAAGCCAGGCCTCCCATGGTGGCATTGGGCCTGCTGATAGGCATCCCCAGGACTGGGGCTGGAAGGCTGCGGTGAGAGGCACACACTCAGCAGGTGGTTGTGGCAGTCGGCCAGGTGCATGTGCACAGCCCCCTCGGTGCTGTGACGTGCATGCTCGGGAGCACACCACAGGTCTGGGACGAGCTGGCTCTGAGCAGAGACCAAGTGGGAGACCGTGAGCACGGTTGTACCCAATGCTGCAGTGCAGACTCATAAGGGCTTGTGTTTTATTCAGATGTAATTCATACTATAAAATTCGCCCCTTTAGAATGTACCATTCTGTGGTTTTAGTATATTCACAGAGTTGTATTCATAAGGCTGTATATACACCACGAATAAGATTGGTCTTGCTCAGAATGTGAAAACTTTATTGGATCAGCCAATAAGAATAGTCTTGGCAGGAGTTACCCAAGATACAGCTTTTTCTGACCTATGAAATTATTGTTTAGAATTTTAGTTCATTATATTGTAATTAAGCTTCAAAACTTGAAAAAATCATTAATGCTTTAGAAGTTTGGTGGTTTTTTTAAGCTATTTTGAGAGAGAACAAGAATGAGTGTGGGGTGGAAAGAGAGGGGGGCCAGAGGAACTGAAGCAGACTCTGCGATGACAGCAGAGAGCCTGATGCGGGCTCGAACTCACAAACCGTGAGATCATGACCTGAGCCGAAGTCAGATGCTTAACCAACTGAGCCATGCAGGTGCCCCAGAAGCTTGGTATTTTAAAGGTCAATATAACTGTAAGATGCCCACACTCACACACCGTCCGTGGCTGTGTCCCCGCTGTCCTGAGGTCCCCTGCCTTTCTGCCCTCTGCCTTTCTGCCCTCCTGCAGGTTGTGGGTTGGCTACCAGTATGTCATCACCAGCCGGAACCGCTCCTTAGAAGGCCGCTGGGAGGTAGCGTTCAAGGGTAAGTCTTTCTGGTCTTTCAGAAGAGTTGTTGGGTTTGAATTGGGGTGGGCGCATCATCCTGACTAGAGGGTATTGTTGGGGGCTCCCCATTCTCTCCCCAGCAGTGCCTGGCCTGTACAAGTGCCTGGTGCAGGGCTCATGGAGAGGAGCGGGCCCTGGATTGCAGGGAACACTGTGGTGTTGCGCAGGTACCCCAAGACCCTTCAGGGGGCTGGAGCCTTCTCCAGATTTCTAGACTGTCCATTTTCTCTTTAAGTTAAGGTCTGTAATTGGGATATAAGAATGAATGTACAGAGTGGATAGCTGACGTGGGCCAGAGGGAGGGATAAGCCTATAAGATAGAGACATCCAGAAGTAGAATCCAAACTGGAAGGAAAGCTGTCAGGGAGATGGAATTAAAATAGAGAGAGAGAGAGTGTGTGTGTGTGTATGTGTGTGTGTTGCTTTAAGAATTTTATGCTGAGCTGCTTGAAAACACCAACATAATGTCAAGGGAAGCATGTCTGCTATGGGCAACTGAGCCCTACCCCCTGCCTGTCCCTCCCCTCCTGCCCTATTGCCCTGGCACTGGCACGTTTCTCCCAGGCCCTGGCTATGGCCTCTTCACAGACTACACACATCTCACACTGTCCACCTCACTGTGGAGTCTCAAGGGGCTTTGAACTCAGAGCCTACCTGTTTCACAGCATGAGTGGCCATGTGGCAGGTGACTGGCTGTGTCTACATAGAATGATTGGTGAAGGCACAGACAGGGTCAGTGTTCAAAAGCCCCAGGCAGCTGGGGAGTAGCAGTTGCCCAGAGAGAAGCAGGGTCCCTCGGGACAGGGGTGCTGAGCCTGGTAGCTGGTAATGGGCAGGGAGCAGAGATGGTAAGTGCAGAGGCCCCAGCAGAGGGGCCTCACCTACCAGCCTTTTCTCCTACTAGGGAAGTCACCCCATTCTTGTATCCTCCAAAATAGCCTACTGTAAGCATGTCCCACATTTGCATTCCCAGAGTTTGTGAGTGTAATGTTTAGATCTCCCACCAGAGTAGTTGACAGGCCAGAGAGTCACCATGTGCCTTGCAGTGGATAAATCTAGTAGCTCCTCATTGCCCTAATCATAGCCGTTGGAGATGAATCCTAGGTGAAGGCCCACTTCCCTGGCCCCAGCAGAGGGCACTGGCTTTCAGGACAGTATAGACACTCCTGGACACCGCTATCTTCTTGACATTAGTGGTTAAAAAGTGGAGACATGAGTCTGCATAGCATGATAGCATGTTCTGAGCTGGAGGCCATGGGACCCTCATCTCATCCCTGGCATGAGAATGACAGAGGCCCTAAGTAGGCCCTTGTGGCCACGCTTGTCTCCATGTCTTCACTGGGGCATTTAGAGAGCAAGCCTGAAATTTAGAAAAAACAAGTGTCTTTACGTTGGCAGCAGTGGCTCAGTGTGCGAGGGACCCGAGGCAAGAGTGAGGTGCCCACATGGACAGTGCTGTGGCTCCGATGTCCAGCAGCTCTGCATGGGTGCAACATGTTATTGGCCACTTGTGCCTGCTGTAAGTGGACCCAGCAGGTCTGTTCTGGATTTAAGTAGTAGCCACACAATGAATATGTGGCTAAAAAAAGATTTCTCTACTATAAGATAGCTGGCCCAGATACTTGATGCTGCTCAACATCATTTGTTCTGGGTTCAAAGAAGTTAAAAAAAGAAAAAAAAACATAAATCCAAATGTAGTACATGAATTCTTTTTTTTTTTAATTTACATCCAAGTTACTTAACGTATAGTATAATAATGATTTTAGGAATTGAATTTAGTGGTTCATCACTTACATATACCAACCAGTGTTCATCCCAGCAAGTGTCCTCCTCAATGCCCCTCACCCCTTTAGCTCTTCCCCCAACCCAACACCTGCCAGCAACCCTCAGTTTGTTCTCTGTATTTAAGGATCTCTTGTGGGTGGCGCCTGGGTGGCTCAGTTGGTTAATGTCCAACTTTGGCTCAGGTCATGATCTCACCACGTGTGAGTTTGAGCCCCACTTTGGGCTCTGTGCTGACAGCTCAGAGCCTGGAACCTGCTTCAGATTCTGTGTCTCCCTCTCTCTCTGCATCATCCCCGCCTACACTCTGCCTCTCTCAAAAATAAACAAACATTAAAAAAATAATTTTTAAAAAGAGTCTCTTGTGGTTTGTCTCCCTCCCTGTTTTTATATTATTTTTGCCTCCCTTCCTTTATGTTCATCTGTTTTCTATCTTAAATTCCACATATGATTGAAGTCATATGAGATTTGTCTTTCTCTGACTAATTTCATGTATCATAATATTTAGCATAATAGTTCTATCCATGTTGTTGCAAATGCCAAGATTTCATTCTTTTTGATCGCTGAGTAATATTCCATTGTATATATGTACCTCATCTTTATCCATTCATCCATCGGTAGACATTTGGGCTCTTTCCACACTTTGGCTATTGTTGATAGTACTGCTATAAACATTGGGGTGCATGTGCCCCTTCGATACAGCACTCCTGTATCCTTTGGATAAATACCTAGTAGTGCAATTGCCGGGTTGTAGGGTAGTTCTATTTTTAATTTTTTGAGGAACCTCCATACTGTTTTCCAGAGTGGCTGCACCAGTTCAGTGTACCACAATGAATTCTGATGCATCCCAGATGGTGAAGGGAGTTATACAAACTTTGGTGGACAGTTAGGGAAGCTGAGTCTGGATTTGTAGTGGAGATTAAGTCACAGGTGTTCAGAGGTATGACCATTGTGTTGTGCTGTGGACAAACTTGGAGGGTGAGCTGCCGTGATCCAGGACAGAGCTTCAGAGGGGTTCATTGTACTCTTCCCTCTGCTTTTGTGTCTGTTTGGAAGTGTCCATACCAAAAGCATCTTAAAAGGTTTGGGCTAAGAAACTGTACTTTGAGGAGAACGCGCAAAACACACCCCTGGCAAACAAGACAGTGGCAGAGCCCCCACTTCTGCTTGTGAAAGGAGTTGTTTGCCAGATGCCACCTGCTTCCAAACTGGGGATCCAGCGGGGCCTGAGCAGTTGGCCCAGAGATGGTTCATCACAATGGCAGCGGGAAGTAGATTTAAGTCTTTTGTCATCAATGGCAGACTTACTCCCAAGAAAAGACTGTGCCTAAGAATATAAGCAGATGGTGGTAGGAAGTTACCATGGGAAGACATTTGAAAATACTTCAGGGGCACCTGGGTGGCTCAGTTGGTTAAGTATCCGACTCTTTTTCTTTTTGTGATATTGATTTCCTTTTTTTGTTTGCTTATATATTTATTGAGAGAGAGAGAGAGAGAGAGAAAGCAGGGGGGATGGGCAGAGAGAAAGGGAGACCGAATCCCAAGCAGGCTATGCACCATCAGCATGGAGCCCATCTTGGGGCTTGAATTCATGAGCTGTGAGATCATGACCCGAGCTGAAATCAAGTGTCGGGCGTTTAACTGACTGAGCCACCCAGGCGCCCCAAACATCTGATTCTTGATTTCGGCTCAGGTCATTATCTCACGATAGAGCCTTGTGTTGGGCTCTGTGCTGATAGCTTGGAGCCTGCTTGGGATTCCCACCACCACCACCACCACCCCTCCACTGCTTGCGTGTGTGCTCACACTCTTTGTCTCAAAATAAATAAAAAAATTTTTTAAAACATTCACTTCATTTACATATCGTCCAACGTTTTCTTTGTTTTAAAAGTGTGCGTTGTGTATTGGCATAGTGGTACTCTCAGAGTATTATCCATATACACACACTTTTTGCCCATGTATGCAGCCATCCCACTCCCCAGGTGCATTTTTAAAAATGTTTAATGTTTATTTTTGAGAGAGAGACACACACAGAGCACAAACAGGGAGAGAGAGAGGGAGACACAGAATCTGAAGCAGGCTCCAGGCTCTGAGCTGTCAGCACTGAGCCTGACATGGGGCTTGAACTCACAAATCACAAAATCATGACCTGAGCTGAAGTTGGATCCTTAACCAACTAAGCCACCCAGGTACCCCTCCCAGGTGCATTTTAAATTTGGAGCTCTGCTTGTGAGAGGGGCCTCTTCCCACAGCGTCTCCCCCAGGAGGGAGGCTCTGCATCTGACTTCTGTCTCCACAGAAGTCAGAGCTCCACACCAGGGTTCTGAGATCCTGACACTTAAGGCAGCACCCAGGCCCTGGGGTGCCCTGCATGGAGGCTGAGAGCTGCCCCCTGCCAGAGAACATGGGGTACCATTTTTAAAACATTGGTGACCAAAATTTGAAAACAAATCTGTGTTGTTTGAAGGGAATCATCCCCATTTTCTCATAAGCCACTCCACAAGGCCCCAGTGCCATTGCTGCTAGCAGTATCATTTCAGTTTCTGGTTATTTATATGTGATATTTATTTTAAAATATAAAAATGGAAGCATACTGTGGGTTTGATGTGCCCATGTTGTGTGACTTGCTTACTTAAGACATCCTCAGTGTGGTATCTTGACCTCATTATCCCCCGTCTCAGCATGTACAACTTTAGGGACTCACTCCTGTCACAGACCGGGTCCTTGAGTCCTTCTAGCAAAGCAGTGACCCTGTGAGTGGCGTCCGATGCCCAATGCAAGCTGTGTCACCCCTCCCCTCTGTTCTCTGCTCCCATGTTACTGCTCTGAGGCCTTCATCTCCAAGTTCCAGCTTTCTTTTTTCCTATAGCAGCTGTGACCTTCCGACTTAATGTATACTTTACTCATTAAGTTTGTTAGTCATCTGTTTCCAGCCTTTATACCCCCACACTGATATGAGCTCTGCAAGACAAGGATCTCTCCCTTTGGCTGTTGCCCAGTGTACCCTGATTGTCTGTTTATGGGGTGGGCCCTGTGGGTGTTTGTTAAATCAGTGGAGGATATGATTACGAGGCTGTGTTAGATGTCGTGGGCTCCCCAAACAGAGTACCATGAATTTCTGGCTTAACACAAGTTTACTTTGCCACAGTTCTGGAAGTGGAAGTTCAAAATAAAGGTGTCAGCAGGGCCACCCTCCCTCTACAGGCTCCAGGAGAGTCCCTCCTTGCTTCTTTGCCAGCATGTACTGGTTCTCAGCGTTCCTTGGCTTATGGCAGCCACACTCCGGGCTCTGCTCCATCTGCCATGGCCATTTCCCACGTGTGCCTCTGTGTCTTCTCCCTTATTGTAAAGACACTGGTCCTTGGATTTAGGATCCACCCCAAATTCCTGATGATTTCATCTCAAGAGCCAAATAAGGTCACATTCTGAGGTCCCAGATAGCCATGAATTTGGGGGAGGTGTTCCTCAACCCACTGCAGATGCTAATTGAAGACCACACTGAGTGTTTTGGAGATGAGCCACATTTAGTTCCTGGCAGAGAAAGGATGGAGCATTTTTTAAAAATGGAGTATGAGAGCCATAGAGAGGGTAAATAAAATGAAGGCTTGAAAGGAACTAAAGTTTGGCTAAGAGGAAATGGTCTTTTTAGTCACTGGTTTCAAGAAACTGCAGCCCCCCATGATCTTGGGGTAAACCAGGCTTCTGACCACAGAGTGAGGAGGCCAGGCGGTCCCATGGTCACCAGCGGATGAGAGGAGCTCCCTCCATTCAGCCCTCCCTGTGCCCTTCATCTGGTGGCTTGGGGGGCCTGAGTCACCCTCACCCCACCCCATCCTCCACTCTCAACTTGGCTCTGGCAGGTTCCAGGCAGCAGGGGGAAGTATAGGAGGTGGGGACCAGGTCCCAGGACTTTACCCTCAGAGGTGATTGGTGGCCTTGGTGAGAGCTTTGCAGTCATGCACTGAAATTGTGCTCTGGGCTGGCAAATAGACTCAGGACTAAAGACTTGTTTTTTGTTTTTTTTATAAAGGATGAGATGAACCTGTTCCATTTCAGCCCATGAGACCAGAAGCCAAATAGTGAAGAAAACAGTTTATTTTTTATTTAAAAAGTTTTTTAAACATTTATTTATTTATTTTTTGAGAGGCAGAGAGAGACAGAACACAAGCAGTGGAGGGGCAGAGAGAGAATGGGACACAGAATGTGAAGCAGGCTCCAGCCTGAGCTCTCAGCACAGAGCCCGACGTGGGGCTCAGTCTCACAAACTGTGAGATCATGACCTGAGCCGAAGTCAGACTTAACTGACTGAGCCACCCAGGCGCCCCAGGAAAGCAGTGTTTAGGAATGGAGGCAACTTCCCAAGTGAAGGGCATCTGAAGGAGAAGAGGGCACAGAAGTGGTACAGGAGGCCTTGTTGGGGAGTAGGGGGCCTGGAGGAAAGACAGCAGTGCTCAAGGCAACACCCACTCTTAGCAATGGAGGCAGGCTCTCGAAGTGGTGTGGAAAGACCCCCCAAAGAGCCTGCCCCCCCCCGCCCTCTGTCTGTGGCCCTCCTGTGAGTCTGACCACTGGGGTCCCAGAATCCCCTAGCAGGGGTGTCAGCTGAGGATGGGGCTTCTGTGCCACCATGCTTCCCAAAAGTCCATCTTCCCACCCTTGTCAGCGAGCTGGGGGACTGTGCTCCCAGTGTCCATGGGATGAAGCCCTGCCTTCAGACTGGCTGGATCTTCAAAACCAACCTCCACGCTTAGTTTTGGGAGCAAGTAGAATTGAAAAGGCATGCGTGGGAATGCCTCATTTCTGCTAAAGGGCAAACTGCACTGCCATCTTAGTAAAATGAGGTGATCTCCAGTGACCCACGTCCGGGTTAGCCTCAAGGAATCTCTTGGTGGTCCAGTGTCAGAGGGCTCTCTGAGCTAGAGAATGGGCTCTAGGGCTGGCTCTGCTGTGCCCCAGGTGTGGCCAGAGTTGCATTTCCTGGAGCATTGCAGAAGAGAGGCTTAGGGGTTCATGGCCCCCTCTGCCAACACCCCCACACTCCCACCCTGGGCTGCCAGGGCAGCCTGGTTTCTGATTGCCCGATCCCTAGCTTGGAAGGCAGGAGTTCGGTGAGTTACGGTCTCCCTGGAGCTGGGAGGGTGTCCCAGGGAGCCAGTGCTTTCCATTTCACATGGCCAGCTGCCGCCCCTGTTGGGCATTAGAACCACAATTCTGCCTGAACTGGGTGTTCCTGGCCTGTGTCATAAGTGCCTTTTCGAGTCCTCCTCCTTTTACTAGTTGATACCCTGTTATAAGAGAGGACTTTCCCCTCCTTCCTGTTTATTTGTCCGTCTGAACTTCTGCTTTTTAATCCACCATGTCTTGGCCCATTACTCTACTCTTCACGTTGCCCAGAGCTGTGTTCATAGGATCTAGGGGAGGTCATGAACGAATGCCCTGACCATAGTGCAGCTAGCACGTGGTGGCCCACGAACCCTTTGATCTATGGTCCAGTTGGGGGGGCATTGGTCCCCACACGTATCACATGTGATTGGCATGTAGGCTGACATTATGTTATTTCTTCCACAGGCTCCTCAGAGGTGTTCCTACCCCCAGACCCCATCTTCGCTTCGGCCATGTCAGAAAGTGACAACGTGTTCTGTGCCCAACTCCAGTGCTTCCATTTCCCTACCCTCCGCCACCAAGACCTGCACAGCTGGCATGCAGAGAATTGCTACGAGAAGTCTTCATTTCTCTGTAAAAGAAGTAAGCCACCTCATCCGGTACTCCTAGTGAGCTGTGAGGAAGTGTTTCTCATGAATATGTGGCTGTCTGATCTCTGGACCTTGGCGTCGACCTTGAGTAGACTTCGACATCATGGTGCACTGAGGCAGACCCCTGTGTCTCAGTGGGGCGGCAGGAGCTCCTTGCCTGGCTCACACCCCACTCTGAAGGGGCACAAGTGCCGTGGAGGGAGGGCAGGAATTTGGGCAGCGGTTGATATCCGTGAACCCTCCTTTCTCTTTCCCAGGGTAGAGGTGATAATTCCTGCCCTCCACACCTCATTGTTGTTAGGAGATTACATGAGAATGATGACAGAGGACATGCTACGTCTTGTGGTGTTGGGAGAGGGGTGTTGGAGTCTCTGACTGCCTTGGTCACCTACCCATACTCTCCTTAGGCCTTTCCAAGACTTCTCACTTCACAACTGGGCCACTCCCCACCTCAGCCTGTGGTGTTTCCCTGTCCCTCTTCCCAATCACTCACCCACATTCCATATCAAGGTCTCCTCCAGCTTCAGGGATTTGCAATGTGTTGTGCATGCCGAGGGCAAGGCTCCCCGCCAGTCCCCTCTGCAGTGGGTGGAGGGCTGAATCGAATCCAGAGGCAGCATGTGAGGCAGGCTGGGTTGCAGCCAGTGACCTCAGCACCATTAATATGGACCATCATCCCCTTCCCTGCCAATTCGTATAGGTCAGGGCATCATAGATTTCTGAGCCTGTTTCTGGACCTCCATTCTGACCCTTGGCTGTTTGTCAGTCCCGTGTTGATACCATGCTGTCTTTACAGGAGCTTTGGGATATATCCTCCTAGGTGGTGGTGGGCTTCTCTGTCTTGCTTTTTGCCCCTTATGTTGTCAATTCTTGACCTTTTTTTCTTCTGCATCAATTTTAGGATCCACTTTCTGAGCTCCATTATTAGAATTCTTACGTGGTTGTATTCTCCTAGATTTTCTATTTAGACATTTTTATGTCCTCTTTCAAATCTTTGACTTTTTATTTCTTTACCTTTTGTCCCCTGCTGTTACTTGCTAAGGTTTTTAGTGTAGTGTTGATGAGAAGTGCTGATGGTGAGCGTTCTTATCCTCCCAACCTAAAAGGGAAAGCTTTTAGTGTTTCATTGTTAAGTGGTACTTTCCGTAAGATTGCCAAAATACCTTTTCAAGGTTAAGGAAGTACCCTTCTATTCCTAGTTTGCCGGGAATTTCTACATTCCTAAAATGTAAATGTGTTTTCTGCATTTATTAGGATTACGTGGCTTTTCTTCTTTGTTGATTTATTTTGCTGTTTAGTTTATATTACATGATTTAATTTGTCATTTACTTTTTTACATTGGTAGATCCTCTGATGTTAAACCGTCTCAGAGTTTTTGTGTATCTGTTGCTGGTTTTGCGTGGCTGATAATTATTTAGGATTTTTGAAACTCCTTTAAGAAGTGAGCTTGGCCTGTTATAGTCCTTTTCTGCGCTCTCCTTGACTAGTTTCTATATCACATTTATATTCAATTTATGAAATGAATTCGGAAGCATTCTTTTTTACCAGTCTCTAAGTCAGTCTGCACAAGTTGGGAATGATCATGTCCTTGAGTATTTGGCAGGCCATAGTCTTTAAGACATCTGGGCCTGGGAGGTGGGTGATTTTGTCATTTGGTATTTAGATACACAGTTGATGGTCCTTGAACAATACGGTTTTAAATCCACTATACGTAGATTTATTTCAGTAAATATAGTAACACTATTGTAAATGCATTTTCTTTTCTTTATGATTTTCTTAATAACATTATCTTTTCTCCAGTTTATTGTAAGAATATAGTATTTAGTACATATAACATACAAAATAGGTATTAGTTGATTGTGTCATCACTGGGACTTTGGGTCGACAGTAGACTATTAGTACTTTCTTTTTGGGGGAATCAACAGTTGTACATGGATTTTCAACTATGCAGAGGTCAGCGTCCCTAACCCCTGCATTGTTCAAGGGTCCACTGTAATTTCAGACTTAGGAAAAAGTTGTGAGAATGCTATGAAGAACTTTCTCTCATATACCCCCTGTATAGAGTCACCAATTACTTGTATTTTGCCACATTTGCTTATCATTTTTTCTCTGCATATTTCTTCTGAACCATTTGAGAGTAAATTGAAGATATTGTGCCCTCGAGGCCTAAATAATTACTGTGTTTCATAAGAACCAGGACACGCTCTTATATAACTGCAGCACAGTTATCAAAATCGGGACGTTTAACATGAGTATGGTGCTACAGTAATCTGTAATTTGTTATGACCGTTTTGTCAATTGTTTCAATAATATGCTTTAGAGCTACTTTTTTTCCTGGTCCAGGATCCAGTCCAGAATCATGCACTGCATTTAGTTGTAGTATTTCTTTAATTTCCTTTTTGTCTTTCAGTTTGAATAATTTGTTTTGTTTTATTTTTCTGTTTTGGGTTTTCCTTTTTTCTTTTCTTCTATTCTTTTTTCTTTTTTTTTTTTTTTTTGAGAGAGAGAGAGTGCATGCATGCATCAGTGGTAAAAAGAGGGGCATAGGGAAGGGGAGAGAGAATCTTAAGTGAGCTCCATGCTCAGTGAGGAGCCCAATGTGGGGCTTGATCTCACGACCATGATATTGTGACCTAAGCCTAAATCAAGTCAGATGCTTAACTGACTGAGCCACCCAGGCGCCCCTGTTTGAGTAATTCTGTTAACATGTTTTACTGGTTCTTTCCTTGGCTGTGTCAAGTCTGCCTATAAGCCCACTGATGGCATTTTTCACCTGTTTGGGGTTTTTTAATGTTTTATTTTTGAGAGAGAGAGAGCAGAGAAGGGGTAGAGAGAGAGGGAGACACAGAATCCAAAGCAGGCTTCAGGCTCTGAGCTGTCAGCACAGAGCCGGATGCGGGGCTTAAAACCACGAACCATGAGATCATGACCTGAGCCAAAGTCGGACACTTAACTGACTGAGCCAACCAGG